>NC_081407.1:609557446-609792446 GCF_030272615.1 Cryptomeria japonica
AAACATATTATAATAAAATTAATTACAAATAAGTCTTTATGCGATACAATATGTCGGCTCAATACATATACCACTTTATCCAATCAACAAACCATCTCCATAATGTGTCGTGCTGATCTGGAATAGATATCATGTACTGGTCCATAACCTAGACTTATCTGCTGATAAAGGAAAATCTGTCAACTTGATTAGACCAATAAGAAAAACACCAAATCCAAACATCTAATCCATGTCTTCGACATAACAAAATGATCTCCAAGTTATCATCGTTGTCAATGAACCATATAACTTGCTAATGAACATATACTAGTGATTGTGCATAAGCCAATATCCATGCCGGTGAACACAATTTTGCGGTTCAACAATAAACCAATATAACCATAGTGCCAAATCAACAATGTAGACCTCCAAGAAGATATGTGCTGACATCAATGACAAAACCAATGCAATACATGATGAAGTCATCCATAATACCAACAATCTCCCCCTTTAGCATTGATGGCAACACTAGATGGAAAAACATCTAAGTGCCGAGAACAGAATGCCAAAAACTAATAAACCAACAATATCCCAAAGATAGATCAATACAAAGTTTGATACAGAACCAAAACCAAAATACATCTCTCCGAAGAGTATATCTCTCCCCCAAGGTACAATGTTTTTCCATAGATATTTCTCCCCCTTTGACATCAAATGCCAAAGCAATTAAGAATCAAAACATAAAATGCCACTAACTACTCCCCCTGAGCAGTAGCTCTCCTCCATCAAAGCCAGAAAAAGATTTTTTTGTTAGTCCCTATCGGTTTCATGCCAATCTTCATCATTCGAGTCTCTGTTGGTGGGGAAATTACCCCAAGCTACTCTCTGAGATATTCAAATGTTTCCTTAGGCAAAGGCTTTGTAAAGATATCTGCAATTTGCTCTTTAGTATTTACATAAACCGATCTCACTTCATTTGCTTCAGCATTCTCTTTCAGAAAATTGTACTTAATAGAAACATGCTTTGTCTTAGAGTGAAATACCAGATTATTTGATATATCAATTGCTGTTGAATTATCACAATAAATGATTATTGGTTCTTTGCATTTTACCTTTATATCCTTCAACATTTTCTTGATCCATAATACCTATGTACAATTAGTTGCTGTTGTAACATATTCTGATTCTATTGTAGATAACAATGTACAATTCTTCTTCTTACTTATCCATGAAATCAAACATCTGCCAAGAAAGAAAGCACCACCAATGGTACTCTTTATGTCATCTACATGTCCTGCCGAATTTGCATCTATGTATGCACATAAATCAAAATTTTCATCCTCAGGATACCATAAACCAAGATTTGTTGTGCCTTGTAGGTACCGGAAATTCCTTTTAACTACTAATTCATGATTTTCTTTAGGATTGCTTTGAAATCTTGAAACAATACAAACTGCATTCATTATATCAGGTCTGGTTTGTGTCAAATACAATAATCCTCCAATTATAGATTTGTACTTTGTCGGATTAATAGGAGCTAAATCATCCTTCAATGTTAATTTATTAATTGTAGTCATAGGAGTGCTTACCGGTTGGGAGTTTTCCATACCAAATTTCTTCAAGAGTTCCTTCAAGTATTTTGTTTGACATATGAATATACCTTTATCTATTTGTGAAATCTGCAAACCTAAATTTTTTTTATCTCTCCAATCATAGACATTTCAAATTCTTCCTACATCTTGTTAGCAAAGTCTTTACATAATCCATCTTTACCTCTAAAAATGATATCATCCACAAATACTTCAATAACCAAAATGTCATCATTGGTAACTTTGTAATACAAATTATTGTCAACATTATCTTTTGTGTAACCGATCTTTAAAATATATTTATCCAATCTAGCATACCAAGCTCTGGGAGCTTGCTTTAATCCATATAAAGCATTCCTTAACCTGTAAACCATATCCTAATTATTTGTCAATGAAAATCCATCAAGTTGTTCAATGTAAACTTCCTCCTCTAGATCTCCATTCAAAAATGCACATTTTACATCCATTTGATAAACTTTATAGTTCTTGTGAGCTGCAAATGCAAGAAATAGTCTAACTACCTCAATTATGGCTACCGGTGCAAAGGTTTCATTATAATCTATTCCTTATTTGTGTGAATAAACTTTACAAACTAATCTTGCTTTGTTCCTGATTACTTCACCATCTTCATTAAGTTTATTTGTATATACCCATTTAGTTCCAATTACATTTTTGTCTTTAGGTTGGGGAACTAATGTCCAAGTATTATTCTTTTCAATTTGTTCTAATTCTTCTTTCGTTTCTTTTATCCAATGTTTATCTTGACATGCTTCAACAATTGATGCTAGTTCAGCTTGAGAAATTAAACATACCTCTTCATTTGCTAATCTTCCTCTAGTCATAACACCTTGATTTTTGTTTCCAATTATCTGATTCTCTGAATGATTCAATTTTACATTCCTAGGTTTGTTCTAATTCATAGGCTCTTGTTCTTCAATCACAGTAGATTTCTTTGATGATGTCAGTGTGACTGGTTCTTCACTTTGTACTGGTGCAATCTGTTCTGGTTCATTTTTAATCATTTCAAATAGTGTCAAACACCTTCATAACCTTTCCTTCAACCTTTAGATAATGTCTACGTGATTCACACAAGGATCTGCTTATTTTCGCTCTTCAATATTCGCACACACTCATCATGATCATTCTGCAATAAGATCTTACAATCATTAATACAAAACCTAAGACCTATACATGAGGTCAGATCACTAAACATATTATAATAAAATGAATTACAAATAAGTCTTGATGCAATACAATATGTTGGCTCAATACATTTACCACATTATCCAATCAATAAACCATCTCCATAATGTGTCATGGTGATCTGGAATAGATATAATGTATTAGTCCATAACCTAAACTTATCTATCGATAGAGGAAAATCTGTGAACCTGATTAGACCAATAAGCAAAACTCCAAATCCAAACATCAAATCCATGTCTTCGAGATAACCAAATGATCTCGAAGTTATCATCGTTGTCGATGAACCATATAACATGTTGGTGAACATATATCAGTGACTTTGCAGAAGCCAATATCCATGTCGGTGAACACAATGTGTCGGTTCAACAATAAACCAATATAGCCATAGTGCCAAATCAACAATGTAGGCCTCCAAGAAGATAACTGTTGACATGAGTGACAAAACCAATGCAGCACATGATGAAGTCATCCATAATACCAACAGTCTAGGGTATTTAAAATTATTTAGGGTAGAACCTAAGTGAGAAACCTAGGGAAGGAGATAGAGAGGTGAGGAAAAATAGAGAAGAGAATAAGATAGTTCATAAAGGGAGAGTAGTGGTAAGGGGGGGTAGAACTAGAGAGGGTACATATGGAGAGGTGAGAGAACTAGACAGGGTGAGAGAGGTGAGAGACCTAAATAGGGTGAGAAGGGTGAGATAGATAGAGGGCAATATAATAGGAGATGTGATGATGTCAAGAGGAGAGTGGGAGAGAAGAGGAATAAGAGAGAACAAAAATGAAGAGAAGGCTAAGGAGGGATAGAGATGTAGACATGGAGTGAGAGATCTACAGTGAAGAGAGGTAGATATGTGAGGAAGAAAGAGAAGAAAATGAGATAAATTCATGAAGATCAAGAGAGAGAAAAGGAGGTAGGGAGATAGGTAGAGAGGGAGGGAGATAACCAGAGAGGGGAGAGATATAGAGGTGAGAGACCTATAGCTTGGGGAGAGAGATGTGGGCAAGTATATAGGGATGGATAGGTAAAGAGGGAGGTATGGACGAACTTATGTATGTTGGAATCGAAGAACACTGAGAGGGGGGTGAATCAGTGTTCTACAAGCGATTAAAAATTTAATTCCTTTAGATACTTTACTAATTAACAGTTGATATGCATATAAACAAAATATAACGAAGAATAAATAAATCACAAAGATCAACACCATAACACATAGATTTATACGTGGAAAACCTGAAAGAGGAAAAACCATGGTGGGATTTGTGACCCACAATATCAATACACTAGCTAGTTGAATAAATATTACATAAGATAGGAGCCTTCACATGCTGGAAGGCACACTGCTCATCACAAAGGAGCCTCACTAACTACAAATATAAAGTACTGAATTACAAACAAAATTTTGAACTCTTAGTGATATGCTGGATGAATTCCGGTTTAAGTATAGATTGTACTAGTTATCATTGTTTCCTTCCTTACCAGTAACCTTGTTCACTTTCCAATCCTTTCCACAAATAACCAAGATTGACAACAGATCATTACATTCTCATTTTGTTGATCAATATCTCACTCGCATAATATCACATAGCCTATCACATCTATATTCAAAATGACCTAGCCAGATTGACTTATATGCCCTTTACATACATTAATATGAATACCTTATGTCAGCTTACAATCATATTACAAAAGATAAATACATGTTGGCTTAGACAAAAATATAAACATTAATCTTTGTGACCATTGCTACTAAAACCTTTGTAGGATCAATCTTCTATGTCGGCCTCCAAATACTGGTTCCTAGTTTGTCGATTTCCCTTGCTTGTCGGTTTCCTTGAATGCCATATGTTAAACCTCAAATACCGGATAAGTATCCAACACAAAATAATGTGTGTTGCCATCAATGACAACACCATAAGCCCAGATGAGTATTAATTGCCAACAATCTCCCCCTTTGGCATTGATGGCAACACTCATGTGAAAAATGGATCAATGAAGTGTTGTTTCAGTTTCTGTCCACAAACTTCCCAAAAACTGATCTCAGAAAGCTACTCCCCCTGAGCTATACATTACTTCTTATGTCCCGTAACATTTTTCATATCCAACCTCTCCCCCTTTGACTTCAATGCCAAATTTGGGGCAAATAAATGAAAGAATCAAAATTGTGTTTACCTGATCTAGATGTACTTGAATATATCTAGGTAAGCACACTTCAAAAATGCCAAATAAGTGTCCCAACTGGATTTTAAAGTTCCCAAAATTGATACAAACCCATTCAAAATGTAAGCGTACATTCCTTCTTCTGTTAATATTGTCGGTGTGGGCATATTCATATGTTCCATACATTCTCGCTAATGAAGTAACAAAGTATTAAGTCAAGGACTGACTAAGCCTCTCAATTCTCTAGCCCGCTGGATTAACCTGTCCTTATCCTTCACCAAGGCTTAAATCTCTAACTCGAAGAAAAATTTGATCATCAACAGTGCTGGTCAATGACTCAGTACTATCAAAATTGACTATAAATTGTTCTATCTTGTCCTTATCCTCCTTAATTTTATTGTCTAGGTCTAATGTTAGTTTTGTTGTGTTAGTGCAAGACCGGTATATACGACTACATTAGTGAAGTGCTTCATCAATCCTTGTTATTTCTATTATCAAGTTAGCTTTGTCTAATGTGATCATATTATCACAAGTGACCTTCCTAGCTACATTGTATCTTTCCACCAACTCTTGGTTTGACACTTATTGAAGAGTTTTGTACTCTTTTGCAATGTGCTCAGTCAAACCTTTAATTTTACCAGAGGGACTAGCCGCCTGGTTAACCTTGTGTTTTGATGCAAGCTGCTACAGGATTGGAATTTCTTTCTCAATCACCTGCTTGTCCTCAGATCCTTCCTTCATTAACTTCTGAGTTGCAAAAAACTTTAACTCAAAACTGCTCAATTTCTCTATGTTCTTCTCTTCAAAATTCTTAAAATCTACTTGACCGGATGAGTCAAGTACCAACAATGAGGGACCAACAACCGGTGAGGGTGTCGATACCTTGACATTAATATATTCTTGACCTTTATGCTTCTCCTCTACCTTTAGATCCTCTTTATCCTGAACCTTCTCCTCAGCACCAGTGGCTTCGCCACTTGGTGCAGATATTTCTTCTACCATTACATCAATAATTAGAGCAAAATTGTTGTGAATATCTGTCGATTTATTTTCTTCTATATCTTGTACATCTATGATTGTCGGAGGAATATCCTCCATTATTTTCTTATCCAAAAATATTGGATCTTCACCTAATATACCTTTCTCTCTAGCATCAACCAAGATGTCTGGAATGTCAGAGTTAGGAGAAATATCCGATGATGTAAAGAATCCTTATATCCGATGGTCATACTGGAAAATTGCGTGACCTTGTCCCTGATAGTGCTTATCATCATTGACTTCATTGTTCTTAATTTTCTTCTTTCCCAATGTCTGTCCAGCCTAGGGTGAACCGGTGATTGCATGAATAGCCTCCTTAGTGATCTTGTAAGGCAGGTCTAGCCACATGAATTTGCCATAGACTTGGCTCAGCACATACGAGATCATTTCATCTTCAAATTCAGGCATCTCCAAAATATTAGTGAAACCTTGATCCTTCAAATTTCTGAATTCTGATTTCATCATGCCATTCTTGTCCAGTAGCATTGCCATATACATAGTCTTGATTGCTGATGTACCTAGTTCCTCCAATGTGCAGTGAATATATGCTCTGACATCCTCGACATAGAGTACGCTATTGGGAACCCTTGAAAATGCACCTACCGAATCATCAACCTTTGCAATCTAGGGATACTTCTTGAAAACTAGGTGTGGATGATCCTTAATGTCAACCACAATAGGGGTTTCCACATCTTCTAAACTGGGAGTAGATCCAAAAGCCATTGCAATTTGAAAAGATAGCTTAAAAACCAAGAAAATACCTCATAGACTTCGTCGTTGAAAACCCTTAAAAAATCTTCTCTAAATGTACTATAATTTTCTTGAAAATGCTCTTAATCACCTTCAACTTACTCTGCTTGATCTGAATGCTTGGTAATGAAAATGAATCACTTTAGCCTTTTAACTCATGAAACCCTAATTCCTCATTGACGTAAATTCTTGTCGACATATCATATCAGTTCTTGGATCCATTATTTTAGTGTCGGTTAAACATCAATCTAACTTCTCCAAAGTTTTAAACATGCTTTCAGACCACTATCGAGGGTACTACAAGATATGATATCAATTTGCCTCCCCCTAAGGCTATTGCCTTAGTTACCGGATGAGTCTCCTATTGGTTGAGTAACCAGAGTATTTTCTTCAGTCGATTGATCCTTAGACTTTCTGATCCATTTCTTCTCATGCTCCTTTTGGATATCATCGATCTTTTGTTTTCCCTTCTAATCATCTCCTTCTAGTGGGTTCTTGCTTATGCAAAATTTAGCAATATGTCCTATTTTGTTGCATGCATAATAAGTGACATTTTTCTTTTGAATTGTCTTGTTGTAATCTTGATCATTTGTTGACCTACATTGATTAACCTATGCTCAAAATTTCCACATGCATGACATCTTACATTAATTCTACAATGTGTTGTCCTATGACCATACTTTTTACAATTTGAACACTGACCAGGAACTGAATTATTATTTTGATTTGCTCTATTTCTACATTGACTTGCTCTATGAATAAACTTATTGCAAACAAAGCATCTACCATTAAATTTATGTGCATTGGGTTGTCTTACTAGTGATTTTTAATTCTAGTTGTCTGGTGGATTCTCCTGATTTATAGTACCGGAGCTTTCTCCATGCTCAAATCTAAAACCTCTAGTGTCTCTAGTGTCTCTTTGATCCTTCATTAATTCATCAAGCTTTACAGAACTAACCCTAAACTTTTCTTTTTATTCATTTGCAGTGTCCAAATCACTTCTTAGGATTGCCACGATTCTTTCCAACTCTTTCTCATTATTCTATGATTGCACCAATTCAGTTCTCAACACATCATTCTCATGTGCCAACCTAATGCATTCATCATATTTGTCTTTCAGAGATATGGCAATATTTTTTTTATTCTTCTTTTGGTATTCAATCTCCTTGGACATCCTCATGGTTATGGCTTGCATCTCATTCTTCGTGACATTATTCTCCTAACTCATCTTCAAACATAGTTCCTTAAGGACATTCTTTTCTTCATCATCCTGATTTTGTAAGAGTTCGTTCCTTTTAGCTTGAGCAGATGATAACCTCTCTTGTGGGGTAAGGATGAATTATTTTACATAATTTAACTCATCTTGAAGCTTCAAGTTCATCAATCTTTCATAATCATAGTCTTCAAGTGCTACTTCAAGTTCTTTCTCCAAACTCATCTCCATTGATTCCGGATAAAGGATCTTCCTCAAGGCATTAGAATTATTCTAAGGTACCAGGCTCTGATACCAATTGTTGTAATCCAAGAACATTGAGAGGGGGGGTGAATCAATGTTCTACCGATGATTAAAAATTTAATTCTTTTAGATACTTTAGTAGTTAACAACTGGTATTCAAATAAACAAAATATAATGAAGAACAAAGCAACCACAAAGATCAACACCATAACACCACAAATTTATACGCGAAAAACCTCAAAGAGGAAAAACCATGGTGGTATTTGTGACCCACAATATCTATCCACTGGCTAGTTGAATAAATATTATATAAGATGGGGGCATGCACATGCAGGAAGGCACACTTCCTAGAGTGCACTGCTCATCACAAAGGAGACTCAATGACTACAAATATAAATTACTGAATTACGAACAAAATTCTAAGCTCTGAGTGTGCATTAGATATGCTAGATGATTTCTAGTTTAAGTTATAGACTGTATTAGTTATCACTATTTCCTTCCTTACAAGTAACCTTGTTTTCTTTCCAATCCATTCCACAAATAACCAAGACCAACAACAGATCATTGCATTCTCATTCCGTCGATCAATATCTCACTCGCATAATATCACATAACATTGTCACATCTATATTCAAAATGACCTAGCTAGATTGACTTATATACCCTTTACATATATAAACATGAATGCCTTATGTCGGCTTACAATCATATTACAAAAGATAAATACATGTCGTCTTAGACAAAAATATAAACATTAATCTTTGTGACCATTGCTGCTAAAACCTTTTCCGAATCAATCTTCTATGTCGACCTCCAAATATCGGTTCCTAGTTTGTTGGTTTCCCTTTGTTGTTGGTTTCCTTGAATGTCGGATGCTAAACCTTGAATACTAGAGGATACCGGATAAGTATCCAACCCAAAATGATGTGTGTTGCCATCAATGACAACACCATAAGCCTGGATGAGTGTCAATTGCCAACAATGTAGGAAGGGAGAGAGAGAGAGAGAGAGAGAGAGAGAGAGAGAGAGAGATACAAGGATAAATATGGGAGTAAGGACGAAATGCAAGATAGAGAGGAAAGTAGGTCAAGGGAGGAAGTAAAAGGTAAAACCTCAACTATACATCATCACTCATACACCCAAAACTCTAAGCCTTAATATATATATATATATATATATATATGAGATAGAGAGAATTGGAGAGGGAGGGAGGGAACTAGAGGGGTTGGATAGAGATATAAGATACCTAGAGGGGGAGAGAGAGGTGAAAGACCTAGATAGGGAGAGAGAGGGATGAGATAGATGGAGGGGGATATAGAGAAGTTGGTAATTAGAAATGGATGGATATGTAGAGAGGTGGAGAGGGAAAGAGGGATAAACCTAGAGAGGGGGAGAGAGGGTGTGATCAAAATTTGATGATGTAGATAGTCGAGAGAGAGAATAATAATTGGTAGGGAAGGGAGAGAGAGATGGGGTAAGGAGGGAGGTGAAATACAAAGGGAGAGGAGAAGAAAGAGAGGGAGAGACTTGGAAAGGGGAGGTTAGGATAAGAGGAAAGATAAAATAATAAATAGAGAGAGATGACTAAGAGGGGATTAAGGGAGAGGTAGACATGGAGGGATTGAAGGACCTAGGGAAGGAGATAGACAGGTGAGGAGAGAGAGTTCAAAAATAGATATGGGTAAAAGGGGAGGGAGATAGAAGGAGAGAACTAGAAAGGGAAAAGGGAGATGAGAGACCTAGATAGAAAGAGAGAGGGTTGAAATAGAAAGAGGGAGATAGAGAGAGGAATGTAGTGAGACATGTATGTAGAGGTAGATAGGTGGAGCGGAAGGGAGAATGCTATAGAAGGGACACAAATGTGACAACCTAGAAAATAGAGAGAGAATACAAGAGGACGAGAGAATAAAAAATAGTTGGGGAGGGAGATAGAGATGGGGGTATATATGTATGGGGAAATAGAGAGGGAGTGGGGGGGAAAGGGAGGGAGGGATAAGAGGAGATACAAAATGAAAAAGGGAGGAGTATGAGGGAATGGATAGAGAGGAAGACATGGAGGGAGTGAGAGACCTTTAGAAAGAGGAGATAAAGAGGCTAAAGAATAGAAAGAAGAGAAGGAGTAAATAGATAGGATTAAGAGGGGAGAGAAAGAGAGGTGGAGAGGGAGGGATACAATTGTAGAGAGGACATATTGATAGGTGAGAGACCTAGAGGGATAAAGAGAGGTGAGAAACCTAGATAGTGAGAGAGGAGTGAGATAGATAGATAGAGGGGCATAGAGATAGCTAGCTAATGAGATATATATGTAGGGATATATAGGTGGAGATGAAGGGAGGGAGAAACCTTGAGAGGGGATAGAGAGGGTGGGATGGAGAGGTGATGACCTAAATAACTGAGAGAGTATAGGAGAGGAAGATAGAATAACAGATAGCGGAGAAGGAAGATAGTGAGGGAGAGGAGAAGAAAGCAAGGGAGATATATAGAGAGGGAAGGGAGAGAGAAGAGGAGACATAGAAGAACAAAAGAAGTAGTAAATGGCATTAATGGAGAGGTACATACATGGTGGGAGTGAGAGACCTAGGGAAGGAGGAGATAGATAGGTGAGGGGAAGGAAAGAAGAGTAGAGATTTCATAAATGGATAGGGGTAAGGGGGGAGAGAGAGAAAGGTAGAGAGGGAGAGAGAGAAATAGAGATTAGATAGATTGATAGGTGAGAGACCTAGAGGTGGGTAATGAGATAGCGAGGGAGAGCTAGTGAGGTAAACAGGGAGAGAGGTAGAGACCTAGATATGGGGAGAGAGAGGGTGGAAGGGATAGGTAGTTATCAAGAGAATGGAGAGGGAGGGAGTTGGGGATATAGATGGGGGTGAAAAGGGATTGAATGGTAAAGAGGGTGGGATATATCTAGACAGAGGAGAGAGAGGTGAGAGAGACAAGAGAGGGAGAGAGTTATGTCTAGAGTTTTGGGAAGATAAAAAGAGTGATATAGAGCTCTAAAGAATGATAAATAATGCTAATGGGAGCATGATGATTATTTAAATTTAGTTTTTGGAAAAATAATATGACCCTCTAACACCTATAGTCTACATTATAAATCCTATAAATCTGAAACCACTCTCAAACATCCTACTAATATATACATGAAATATATCTTAAAGTATAATAAATAAAAAAGACATTGAAATGTAAATGTTATATTTCATGTATATATCATTGTTTATGGATTATATGTAACTTGTGTCCAAACTCATATATTTCCCCATTCAAAACACCTCCTAAAAGTTTTCAATGCAGAATATTTAGAGAGTGCCAAATATAAAAAGTGGACTTTTCACATTTGGTAAGCGCTAAATTTGGTGCTAGCCAAATGGAAAAAGTAATATATATATATATATATATATATATATATATATATATTTTAATTTGGTGCACACTGAATAGGGAGAGCACAATATTTTGTGCATGCCAATTTTTTTTCTTGTGGGTTGGATTTTCTTTGGGCACCTAACCCAAAAGTTTAGATGACCATTTCAAGCTAGAGACATGTTTTTATCAGAAGAAGAAATTTTTTCATATATTTTTGGTCGTGATTTCCATCAAGTTTGTATGTGTTTCAATGAAACTAAAAAAAACACCATAATATTGTTAATATCTCTCGTAGCTATCCAACCATATAATTTGTTTTACATTTTTTATTTTGTTAAGACTTTCATCATTAATTTATTATGTTACTGTGTCTATTTTTGGTCAAAAACCAACACGTGCTATTTAGAGCATAGATTTTTACATGTTCATAAAAATTAAAATCAACTTACATTTTTAGAAACTAGACTCCATTCTACACACCTTGAAAAAAAACGTTTTGATTTCTTATTAGTTTTCAATTATTTTAGGGGGGAAAACACTCAAATTTCTATTTTTCAAGATGTGTCCACTTTGAAAATTGGTAAAAAATCATATACTCATTAGAAAAATAGAGATAAAAATTTGGCCTAAGCTACAAGATGTTATCTAATTTCTCATTGAAGTGATTTTAAAAATTCTAACAAAATGTTAACATTTTAATAGGGGGCTGCAATAGATGCTATGTTATGTTTTCTACATAAAAATAGGACCACTTTTTTGTGTCCCCCTTTTTGAAGACCTTAATCTCCACCATTTTCAAAATAAATTAGTAGTTTATAAAGTAGACTCCAAGCACTTGTACTCTTGTTCTTGTTGCATATTCAAATTTGTATTGTAACTATGTTCAATTTATCATTGAAGTTCAGACTTTGTCGATTCCAAGAAAAAGATGGCATCTTAAGACCCCCTTTTGGTACCACATCTTGGTGCACATAACCATCATGTTCATTATTAATAATCTATCTCTATTTTTTTCTCACTCTATCTTCTTCCATCTATCTTTCTCTCTCTTCTTATCCCATGTCTCTCCCCCTCTATTTCCCTAACTCTCTATATCTCTATGTTTCCATCCCTCTTTTACTCTTTTCGTATGTATCTTTCTCTATACTTATATCTTTATGTCTCTCTCTTCCACTCCCTCCCTCTCTATGATTTTTTGTATCCCTTTCTATATATCTCTAATATTTCCCTCTAAATTTAAAATTCTATCCCTCTCTCTCTATGTCTCTATTTATCTATCTTTATTTCTACCTCTGAATGTATGCCTCTCTCTTAGTCCCTATCTCTATCTCTCTTTCTACCTCCCTCATTCTCTTTATCTCTTTGTCTACCTTTGTCTACCTCTCTCCATCTCATCATCTATCTACCACTCTATCTCCATCTCTTTCCTAGCTCTCTAATTCTATATCTCCCTCTAAATCTATATATATCTTTATCTCCCCCTCCCTCATGAACTCCATTTTTATCTCTCTCCTGATCTCTTTATCAGTCCCACTATCTATTTCTATCATCTCTTTCCCAGCTCTACAGTTCCCTACAATAACCCATGACTCTTAATGAATTTTATCACAATGCCTTCATAGCCCAATAGACATTAGAAAACTTATCTTGATGATGACATTCTTTTCTTTATTAAGAGTGTTTCTAAGAGTGTTTTTTAGATTACAATTAGATATCAATCCCATTAGTAGTAATGTATATCTATATTTTTTCCTCACTCTATCTCCCTCCCTCTATCTTTCTCTCACATTTTCTATGCATATCTCTCCTCCTCTATTTACCTCTACCTCTATATCTGTCTCATTCCTCTTCCACTCTTCCCCTCTATATTTTTCTCTACTTTTATCTCTTTATGTCTCTCTTCTACTCCCTCCCTCTATATCATTTTTTTATCTCTTTCTATCTATCTTTCTCTCCCTCTAAATCTTTAATTATATCCCCCTCTCTCTATCTCTCTATTTATGCCTCTCTATATGTATCCCTCCCTCTTAGTTCCTATATCTCTCTATCTACCCCCCTCCCTATATCTCTCTATATCCCTTTGTCTTTGAGTCTTAATTTCATCATCACTCTACCAATCTATCTCTCTACATCTCTCTCCTTGCCTCTCAATTTTTATATCTCCCTCTACCTCTATATATCTCTTTATCTCTCTCATCCTCTTTAAATATATCTTTATCTCTCTCTCTCTCCATGTATCATGCTCTATCTATCTCTCCCACTATATTTTTTATCCTCTCTCCCCCTCTATGTATTTCCCTCTCTTAATTTTTCCTCTCTCTATCTATCCCTCTTTTACTATCCCTTATTTAATCTCATTCTATCCTTCTCAATTTTTATCCCATCACCCTCTGTAGCTCTATATTTTTCCTCTATATCTATCTATACCTCCCCCCTTTCCTTCATCTATCTCTTATTATCCCTATCTCTACATCTCTCAATCTATTTCAAACTCTATCTCTATATATCTCTCTTTTCATCATTGTCTCTAACTTTCTTTATTTCTCTCTTTTCGACCACCTCTCTCACTCTCCTATTCTCATCCACTATCTATAAATCTTTATCTCTATGTTTATATTCATTCCTCTCTCTTCATATATCTCCCCATCTATTTATATCTTTTACTCTATATCTCTCCCTTTGTATCTCTAGTCCTCTCTCTCTCCCTCTTTGTCTCCCTAACTCTTTCTATTTCCCTCTCCTTATACATATATATGTTTCCTTCTATATCTATTCCTCTATTTCACTCTCTACCTCTATCCCTCTACCCCTTCACATCTCTTTATCTCTCCCTCTATCACTTTTTATCTCTCAATATATCTCTACCACTCCCTCTAGCATCTAATCTTTCTCCCTCTTCCTCTCTATCTCCATATATCTATCTCTTATTAATCCTCTCTATTTCTATCTCTTTCTACTCTCTCTACCTCTCTATACATCTATATTTCTCTCTCTATCTATCTCTACATGTGTATTATTTTCTCTCCCCTCTCACTCTCCCTCTCTCTTTATCTCTCTTTTACTATGTTAATTTTAACTTTGTGTGTGTGTATTCTTATCTCTATCTCTATTTATCTCTATCTCTTTATTTAACCATTTTTTACCTCTTCCTATCTTTTTCTTATATCTCTCCCTTGGTCACTCTTTACCTCTCCCTTTATACTTCTTTAAATCTCCCTTGATTTGTATCATTCTTCTAAACCCTTTCTTTCTCTCACACACAATATTCATCTCTCCTTCTCTCTATGCATTTACATCTACCTCTCTTTTTATCTTTCTACCTCTCACTCTCTAGATATCGCTATCTCTCTTGTGAGACCCATCTTTTAGTGATATACTTTCAATTTAATTTTTATGTCTATTTTGTTATCATTATGACACATTTTATGTTATTATTTACAAGTATGAAGATATTATGAGTGGCCAAACTAGATCAAATGATCTTGTTCTCAATATTTTTATGTATATTTTAGTGTTATGACAATGAATATGATACTTTTCACATGTTGTGATTTTTTAAAAATTAGATCTTATAAATACTATTTATAGAAAAGTTAATACTAAAAGTATAAGGATTTAAAGTATGCAAAAAACATATTTAGTCCAAAAGTATGTTATATTGGTTCTATCATTCCACTATTAATCTAATTATGATAAAATAAAATGTGATATTGAGTGCCTAGAAATCACATGGCCAATTGATTCAAGGAGGTGACATGGAAACCCTGTTTTGTATAAGAAGTTGAGTCAACCTAGTCTATTGTGAGAAACCAAGGTCTTATATATTGTCTAAATTATGTTGTGATGTGAAACTCTATTATTTTTTATTAAGGATCAAATATGTTTTAAAGGGACCCAAAACCCTAGGTACAAAATGCTTACAACAACATAACAATGGTAAAAAGACAGTCATCCAATAGAAAGAAACACAAAAATCAAGAACAAACAAAAAAGACCTAATAAAGCTTCTTTAAGGCTTTAGAAGCTTCAACTTCTAGATGGGTCATATTCATAGCCATGTTCTTGAAATCCTAAATATCTTAGGCAGTGTGCTCCACCACTCCTTGAGGTTACCACAAGTTTGTTTGCATGGGCCTAAGTCCTCTTCCATTAGCTTAGTACCTTTATCCTCAATATGCATATCCATGACCCAATTCTTACTTAGATACCCTTTATCAAGTCTTTAAAACATAGTTTTAATGTTTTCATGCTACTCTTGACAACCTTGTTGCTAAAGAAAACTAGAGTGCTAAGATTATCATTAATTTAAATAATTTTTTTCTCTAGATCCTTGATTATATCCTCATAATCCAATTTTATCATCTCAACATCCTTAGCATCTTTCTAAAGTCAAGTAGCTATATTTCTGTGCTCATTTTAATCCCAAGTGGGCTCCTTATTCTCATGTTTATTGGAAATAGATGCAACTTGAGATTGATATTCTTTCTCATGGATCACCCACTTATTCATAAGGAAATAATCCACAACCACATTACTTGAAATGCGTAAAAGATCATTGAGACTTTCTTGCTCCAAATTAATGAGGGAATTAACATTCAAAATCCTAAGGAAAAGATGTTCTACCCTTACAGTTTGTATTAGGCATAGAATTCCTCAAATCACTATGAATAGAAGGATATGTCAAAACCTTTTTCTTCTTCATAATTTTCTATCTAACCCAAGGACCCTTCCTCTCCCTAACTAGAGCAACAATATCATTATTAAACTATTTTTGTAATGTGAATTGTGTCCTCTATGGTTATGATGTGTAATTTTTATATTGATAATCTATGTCTATTGGATGCTTGGGTGAGTAAAAGTGGAATAAAGCCATCCTCAGTGTCAAACTTGAATTCAATGTTTTCCCAAAGGTTAATGTGGATTTAAATGTTAATTTTATCTTATTTTTATGTTCAAGGTAATATATTGTAGGATTAGGGGTTAAATATCTTTTCAAAGACTTAGATTAAATATTTGATCTCTTTTTGTTAATCATTTATAATAATTAAATTTGATCATGTTGGTCAAATCTTAGAATCATCATGAGGTAGTTGGACACATGGAGTGATTGCTAACAAATGTATGAGAAAGATGCTTAGGGTTAGTTGCAAGATAAACTATAAATAAAATGTGCCACCTCAACAATAAGAGATGAATGAATGGATATTTCAATTCACCAGTCAAAATTTTGATGACAAGATGACTTTTTTTCATTTTTGCAAGCTACAGTTGTTGAAAAGTGTTGGTGAGTTGTGTAGAAAAATGATAAGGATATAATTAAGGATAAGATAGAAAAAGAGTGGTTAATAGAACTACACCAACCTTATTCAAGTGTTGGTTACTTTAATTTGTAAGAAGCATTGTGTGAATGTATTTGGTTGTAATTCTATATTTAATTTTATTATTGTTAACATTGTATATAATTGTACATTTATGTTTTTCTTGTTGTTAATATTAATTATAAGATGTTGGGTTGTGGGGTAGCTAGAATAGGCTCTCGTAAATTGATGAGAGTACTCCATGTATGGGGTTAGGTGAGTGGGTTTCCTTGTAAGAAAAAAAAATGTATGACTAATCTTGTGTACATGGTGTGAGATAAAATGATTATAGTTGAGGAAAAATGTGGTATGAAATGTATATGGGAAAAGGATATATATGGTTGGATTTGAGAAATGATTAAGGAAATTATTTCTTTTCTATATATCTTGTTCTTTATAAGATAAAAGGTCACTCACTATTAATGATATTCTTGGAGAAGAATTGATTTTTTATTTTTTCCATGGGTTGGGCATTATGTTATTCCAAAATTTGTTTATATTGAGGTTTGTAACTCCTATAGCTTTTTTTGTTGAGTTGTGAGTTTCAATGTTAATACCCTCACTTATTTACCGTTATGGCTTAATTTTAATATGGTATTATATAGTTTTAATGTATACATTTTCTTCCTCTATATGTGTTGTAGTATGAGAAAGAATGTGGAATGTCTAGTTGAGTTAGTAAAGTAGTCAAAATCTAAAAGGAGGGGATTTAAAATTTAGTTATTTCTTTGGCTATGAATGTTAGTTTATGAAGAAAATTATGGATTTGTGCTAGTAGTAAAATGAATCAACTGCAAATAAATGGAAAAAAGTAAACACTAGTATATGATGTGTACTCTACAAAGAATCATTCACAATTTAATATTATATTTCATACTTAGCCTAGTTTTACCTACATCTCAATGCACAAAGCACATGATAGTATTCTTATAAATTTTTCGTCAATTGACCATATATATACACAGAAGGATATCAATCACAACTTTTATAAAAATATTTATAAGGGTCCTCATAATATTTTTCTCTAGTTTTATACAAATAGAATAATAAAATATAATAATAAATGTCTATAACTATTTTATGTTCAATTATTTGAATAGATATATGTTCGTACGATAAAGGATGGAATAATATTAAAATAATAAGAAATGGGATGCACACATGTTATGGATGTTGATTAGGAATGCAAATAGTATAATTATGAAAGTATAAATTTAAAAATATTACTCTTATTAGAAATAGAGATATAGATATTAATTACCTTACATATGTGTCACTAACATTTTAGATCTAAATTGTCCCAAAAAATCTTTAAAAGGAGCTATAAGACTTTGAGGCATGGCCATTAGAATCCATAACCCACAAAAAGAAAACCCATCCTAATCTATATGGTTGTGGTCTCAAGTAGGTAGTGAGGATAAGAATCATGATAGAATAAATTAAGTTTCACTCAAATAAAAGTTAGGAAGAGGACTAATTTGGTGCTACTAAAATTAGAGACTTTTAATTATAACTTTGTATTTGATGTGAGATTCTTCCTCATAATATTATCCACCCTAATGCCTTGATATATATTTGGAAAATGGATCTCAAGGAGAAAATGATAGTGATAGGGTGAAAAACAAAAAAAAATGCCAAAAATAAAACTCTTGTACCTTTAATATTTAACCCAACAACCTAAGGAATAAGGAAATCTATCTATTATTAGGAAGTTTTGTCAAACCTTTTCTTGACATCCTTAACTCACTATTTGAAACAATGAGCTCTACTCCTTGATAATTGTTTTGTACCCATGTAACCTTGTAGATTCAATCCAACTACTACTCATTTACAACTCTCTTTCCTTAGTTGTGTACCTAGTTATAGGGAAATTGAAAACAAAAGGAAAGATTGACAAATAAATTTGGGTTTTTGTAAATAGTTTTTAAAGGGTTCATGTAGCCAGACCAAGTGGTAGAGTTGAATCCCTCTAAGATAAGAATTGGGCCTAACTCATTTTGATTTATTTATGGTTGATTCCTTAGGTTTTGAAAATAATAAAAGAGAAATATTATAGTATGGTTTTCTATATTCTCCAATTCACCCTTAGTATTGGGCCTAGCATGTACTCCTCCCACCACTTCTTCCATAGTGAATTTTTTTTTATTATTTTAGTTGTGGGATGCACTAGGGACTATGGAGCGTATATTTTTATTAGTGAAGTCCTTTAAATGAATTTAAAATTTGAAAAACAAATGATTCTATTTGAATCCCAAATAATATGAAAAAGTAAAATAATATGTTTGTACATAAATGGGAAACAACAATATCAATATAAGAAAGTGTATCTCACTAATCTGAGTTACTCCATATAAGTCATTATTAAATTAGCTATGTCATGTATCCTATAGAAATCAATAATTAGTGAATTATCAAAATTTAGAAATTTCCTACTATTAAACATGAATTTTTGTAATCTATATAAATAGATTTCACTATGATAAATTAAGTAATTAATACATCTATTTTGCTTATAAGTAATAGCAATCATTATAGAAGGTTTGAAATGTAATTGTTTATATCTATGTATTGACAACTATTCCTTTAAAGTAGATGGCAAAAGCTAAGATAAACTAAATCAAGAGATTATTCCTTTAATTGTAATTGAAACCAAACATTTTAGTAGCCTTAAAATTTTAATTTCATCCAAGGGACTTCTTCTCGCCCTTTTAGTAAATAAATCCAAAATAGGGATAACATAGGTGGAATCTCCTTGACGTGTTTTGATATATAAAACACCAAAACATAAATTAGTACAACCTCCATTATAGAATTGCAGAATAGATTTGGCACACTTGTCTTCATTTTTCCTCTCTCCTCACCTTCTCAATAGCATGCTTGTAGTGAATCCTCCTCCAAGGAAAGAAAAATATATTAATTTGTTTTATGAAGGGTATATTATTTATTTAGCTATAATTTTATCATATTCAAGGCCAACCAAGATAATTTAAACACGTTTATGTTCAAAAAAGACAATTTAAATATATAATAAAAGAAAAGTTTGTGTTAAAATCATCAATAAAGAAATTGTTATAATTGGAAAGAATGAAACATGGGATTTACTTACTCGTCCACCTAAAAGGATTTTATTAGGATAAAATGAATATAAAAAATCCAAATATAAATGTAATTACTCCATTCAAAGAATCAGATAGTGACTAGTGGAAAAGGGCTTCTCATAATAGTGAGGTACTAATTAATTTGAACCATATTATCAAATTTCTATATTAGATAACATTAAAATAATTTTGACATTCAAAGCACCTATTTAGTGAATATTTATTAGTTTGACGTTAAATATTTCCTTTCAATTGTTACTTAAATGAAAAAGTGTTTTTAGAACAATCACTATGGTTTGTGGTTGTAGGACAATAATAAAAGGTATAAAGGCTAAAAAGGTTTGCTTATGGACTCAAGAATGCACCTAGATCATGGTAAAATAGGATAGATTTTTTTTTTTAAATAGTTTCAAAAGGAGTGAAATAAAGGCCACACTATTAAAAAAATGCTACATTTGAAAAAAAATGTTTCCAAAAGGAGTGAATGCAAGGCCATACTAAAATGGATCATATTTTAAAGAGATAATTTTAAAAGGAGTGAAAGTAAAACTACATTGTTGTTAGAATGAGTCAGAAGTCTATTATTGAATGTGAGTATCAAGATGTGAGAAAAAAGTATTCAAAATAGAATTTGAGAATGGAAATAGTAGAAATAAGGTTACCCATCTTTGGAAGAGGTACGAATATATAGTAAGGGAGGTGTCATCTAAAATAGGAAGATCTATCTAGAATCTACACATGCACATACATGGAAGATTGCACATTGAGAAAACTTATCCCTACAAGATAATAACTGCATAAGAAAGCTTATCTAAGATAATATTATACACTAACATTTTCACTTAAGCATAGCTAGGTCAATAGAAAGAAATTTGGGTCCTAATAATAAGACATGTTCAAGTACCCAATTATAAAGAAAAATCATACAAATGGGAAAGTGAAGGAAGCCTAATGAGAAAAACTATCATTAATAAGGGATATGTTGAATTAAGGTTTTAATAAAATGATGATCAACTTGTTGATTTTGGAGTAAATATTATTTGCTCATTCTTAAGTTCAACTTAGGCATTTATCATTTAATATTTTAGGCACATGTGATAGTTAGCTATCATTAAATATATTTTAGACATTAAACTTACTTGGACTTAGTTGGCATAAGTCAGTTATCATAAAGTTACTTTAAATGTAACTTTTCATTTAATATTGTTCATAGGATCATGTTAGTTATTCTAGGTGGCATTTAAGATAGAGATGAGTCATACCCCATTATTTAATATTGGTTTTATATTATATCATGCATTTCATTTTGTATCATGCATTTAATT
Source organism: Cryptomeria japonica (assembly GCF_030272615.1). NCBI lineage: Eukaryota > Viridiplantae > Streptophyta > Pinopsida > Cupressales > Cupressaceae > Cryptomeria > Cryptomeria japonica. The sequence goes on from NC_081407.1 coordinate 609,578,766, forward strand.
TTGTATCAAGGGTAGTTGTACCTACCTCATCATCTCTTGCCTACATAAGTATACTATTGTACACATTGTAATCATTTCAACAATATCATTTATCTAGGGTGGCTAAGGAAAATCCTGGGCCAAGTGGGTGTGGGGGAGTGATTAGAGATGAGTATAGCATGTGTATTGCAATGGTGGCACTCCCCTTGGGAAACCAAACCAACCACCTTATGGAAGCCATGGGTGCCTATCAAATCCTGAATATTGCTAGGCATCTTAACAACAAAAAGGTTTTGGATAGAATGAGATTCAAATATAATTATTTGGTGCCTTAAAAGGAAAAATAAATCCTCTTGGACTATTGAGAACCTTATTAACTCATCCGTTCATATTATTTAATCTTTTGAAAAATGTTATACATCCCATACCTATCGAGAGGTTAATATTGTGGCTGATTGTCTAGCAAATATTGGGGTTAAGTCCGACTCAATCAAAACTTGGCATGGGGAGGACATGTTGGCATTTGAATTTAAGTCCCTCCTTGTGTATGATTAAACACATAGAAAAATTGGAATATTGTCAACTAATCTCTATGATGCCAACTAGAGATATGGCTATTATTGCTATTATTGTTTGGTGTGTCCTCTATCAGATCGCCCTCATTACCAATTACTGCATGTACACCTCACATGCTTTCTAGGTGTATTTTATTTTGAAAGATACCATTGGTCCTTTCTCGAGATGCTCTATTTTTTCAAAATCCTTGGTGAATTATTTGGTGCTCTCCAATATGGGTGGTAATAGATGTAGGGTTGAGCCTTCCTATCATGAGAGATGGAGGAACAAGGTGACTATCTAGCACCGTTTGCATCAAGGGGGGATTTTGCCCTACCTGGAAAGGTTGTGTGGTAATGGTTAGAAAGTTACCAAGATGTTTGTGAAGGGCTGAAGAAATGGGAAGGTTAATCTATTTGGCAAGACTATGGTGGTCGACGAGAGTCTTATGGCGGAAGTTACTGGTATTTCTTTGGAGGGTATCAAGAATTATAGGGATAGGAATCTCTTTCAAGTTGCTATTAAGAAGTTCCCTAAAATGGATGAAAAAAGGGCTAAGTTGGTTAAGGTGAACAAGACTAACTTTGAGCTGAAGAAAATATAGCCTATCTGAGGGAATTTCTCAAGGCCATCATAAAGTTTTTTACTTTGGATGGTAGGTATACATTTATGGTTATCCTTTTGTGTTGTTAAATCACTTTAGGAATAATGTGAAGATTTCTTTTCCTTTCTACCTGCTTTCCTCTCTGAGTGATAGCATTGCAAACCATAGAGAGAATTTCCTCAGTAACCATGTTCAGCATCAAGGGTTAATTTTTCTTATCTATGAACACCTTAAGGTTAGCGCTTTTGGTGACCTTGTGAGGGCTATCTTGATTTTAGAGGAAGATGAGGGGGACATCAAGGGATTTGAGAGTGAGAGTTGGGGAAAAGAAGATGAAGTGGTAGAAGCTCCCCCCTCCCCCAAAAAAATATTAAAAAAGGGTTGAAGTCTGCTACTGCTGGGACCAGTAAGTGTTTCGATTCCCTCTCACTCATTGGGGAAAAATATATTAAGAAGGACAAGGGGAAAGGGAAATGGGCTCCCATTGTGAATTCTAAGATTTCACAAGAACTGAAGGCCCTTCCTTCCCCTCCCGAGTAGAAGAAGTATCTTTCTCATCATGATGAGGAGGGGAATTCCTCGGAGTCAGTGGAATTTACCTCTTATGACTTCCATCCAAAATAGGAGATTTTGTTCGAGGTTTTGGAGACTTCAAAGAGTAATTTTGTCAACCATTTTAGACTCTTCAGATGGGTCTTTTTTAAAATTTAAAATATCACTTAAAGAGAGTGCTCTATCATCTAAGATGGAGGCTTTTAGGCCCAAGGAGATTAATGGGGATGTGATGCAGGCTGTGACTGATTCCTTACCCCATGGTGGTGCTAAGGTGACACCTGAAGGGACTTCTGTTGGGACTCTATGGACTTAGAATGAGAAGAAAGTCTTGGCAGATTGTTTGTCTAAAAATTTGGATGCAACTCAGAAGATGAAGGATATGTATGAGAGGAAATTTGGGGATGCTAAGCTTAGGATTAGTAAATGTGAGACTGCCTTTCGTAATATAATGGAGTACAGTCACAAAATTGTCAAAGCCTTACTGGATAGTTTGACGACAATGGTGGCGAAGCTGGAGAAATTCCACACGAATAGGTTGTTGTTGATTTGGGGAAGGATAAAGATATGGCTACTAAAGACTCTAGACCAAGAAAGCGTACAAGGGCTAGTCTAAAGAAGAAGAATACAAATTTTCCCCATGACATAAAGGAATTCAAAGATGTTTCTCATAATATGCAACAACTAGACGCTGAAGTTGTGGAAACCTTGAAGAACCTAGGCTAGTTCTTGGTTGGTTCTTTTCTTCTCTCTGTTGGTGTGTTGTTGGGTTTTTGTTATTGTCTAGACTGGGTATTTTTCTTTGTTCTATTTGATTTTCTTAGTCCTATTTTTGTTAGGTCTTTCCTATTTAGATGGGCTTATTTGATATATCATTTGTAACCTCTTTGTAAAGAGTTTTGGGTCCCTTCAAAACCTATTTTTGTCGTATTAAAAAACAATATCATTTATCATTTCTTGGTAAATTATTTCTCTCTTTTTTTGGAATTTGTTGGAGTCATGATCCTATCTTGAGAGGTTTCAAACTACAGCATGGTATAAGAGTTAGCTAATTTTCCATCTCTTTCTAGTTGAGACCCTTCACAAACCTTGTCAAAATCCTTGGAGTCTATATATTGTTGATATATCTTTCATCCATATTGTTTAGTTCCAACTAATATGTTCTATATTTCAGTCTTGATTAATTATATTATTATTTTACCAATCTATTTATGGGCCTGCATCATCAATTCCTATGATACTTCATACTGCATATAGTATTATCAATTTGATCAGAGCCTTTTTTTTAGATCATGCCCTACTTAGGCCCCTATGTTTTTTTTCTCAAATTTATTTATATTATTGCATTTGTACATGGTTTTGTTTCTTCCTAATGGGAGATAAGTGGTTTGTAATAATTGGATCTTATTTTTTCTTCGAACACTTATCATTCTTGCAAGCAACAATTCATTATGGTTGGGCTACATAGTCTCTCTCTTTCCCTCATGTGGGGAGATATCGATTGTATACTTGTGATGGATGTAGTTCTTGGGGGGTATTGGTGTTGAGACCTCCATACATCACTTCATTCTACAATTATACTGATATGCATTATCTCCTTTTTGGAGAGGAGTTTTATCCCCTAAGGTTTTCTTCTTTTCTTCATTTGTCAAAGATCAGTTGCATGATTAGTTGTATATGAGTACCTATCATGGCCTAGTTGTCGAGACTCATGTTGCATGCACACATTAGTAATGCATCATTTGTATAATAACTCTTTTCCCTAGGTTTCTTGTAACTGGGGTGTTCGAGTAAATATTTTTTACTTATTCTTAAGTCCAACTTAGGAATTTATTGAAATTAATATCTTAGACAAACATAATAGTTAGTTTTCATTAAATATCTTTCACATTTTAAGTTTACTTAGGCTTAGTTGGCATAAGGGTAAGTGCACAAAGTTGAGTCCCACTTAGGGGGAAGTGTGCACATTCGAAAGTGTGTCACTAGGAACGAGGTGTTGTTATGTTATAAACAAGGCCTCGTTATGCTGCAGGGGCCTAAGGCAAAAAAAATAACAAGGTCCCATTATTAAGGAGTCCTAGACCATAACATGGCCTCGTTTAGAAACATAACGAGGACCTGTTATTTAAGTCAAAAACATAACAGGACCCCATTTTACATATTTTAAAACAAGGAACTGTTTCTTAAATTTTTAAAATAGAGCCTGCCATGTTAATTGGGTTTTGGTTTGGGAAAGGCGTGGAATTCCCAATCCTTATCCTTGGACCTACAAGTTCAAGGTTGTATCAATGACATGATGAAATATTGACTTGTGGCATATGTTTGATGCCCATTATCATTGAATATTTTAACAAAATTAATACCCATTTTAGATTACACTATGTAGATTTTGAATATATATATTTTTTAAATATTTGATTTTTTCTATTTCTCAATTACTTTATATTGAATTTAGACCTTAAACTTGAAATATAAATTTATCTTATTAATTTAATAACTTTTTTGTTTTTTATGTTTTTTGAAAAACAAATTATATGTCATCCATCTACACAAAATTTGTTTCAATTTAAAAAAGTAAAAAATAAAAAAATGATAAGTTTAAGTCAAATTATGTTGGTCGGACATGACGAGTTTCTAAAATGACAATTGGGGCCAATAAAAAATTAACAAAAAAATATCCTCATCAATCTTTAGTGTGTTAATCATTCTCAAGAGGGTTTGACAATAAACTTTTATTTGTGTCAAAAAGTGTTGGTCGTACATGTGCATGTTATGGTCTGAAACATGCATTTTTAAAAAGTGGTTTTTAAGAAATCCATTTTAAAAGTCAATTCAATTATCTGGGTATTAAAATAAATTACATATTTGGAAACTAGACTCTAAGTGCTATATTTTATATTCTTGACTTTTCCCAAGATTCAATCTCTAAGTGCTTTAAATTTTTAGGTCAAATGTGGCAAAATCTGAAAAATCAAGGAAAATGCTTCCACTTTTGGCCAAAAAGTGGACTCAACTTCTTGTAGTGACACATAATTTATTTACAATAAGGTTGTCTTATGCAAATTTTCATTTAATAGTTTTCATAGGATCATTTTAGTTATCCTAGGTGGCATTCTAGATAGACCTAAGTCATAGCTCATTATTTAATACTATTTTCATAATGCATCATGCATTTAATTTTATATCAAGGGTAGTTGTACCTACCTCATCATCCCTTGCCTATATAAGAAGTTTATTGTACTCATTGTAAATCATCTCAACAATATCATTTAGCATTTCATGTTGAACTCTCTCTCTCTCTCTCTCTCTCTCTCTGTATATATATATATATATATATATATATATATATATATATATATATATATATATATATATATATATATATATATATATATATATATATATATATATATATATATATATATATATATATATGGAAGTTGTTGAAGTTGATATTTTTACACCATTTTTTATACCATATAGTACCTAATTTCTAACAATTTTAATGTTTTTTCCACCATTCAACAACTGATTATAAATATATTGACATGGTGATAAATTTAAGAAATCCCTCAAAAAATGATATAAAATCCAAACAAGCATTCCTTTTCTAGGAAAACTATTGATTTCTAGTAGAAAATCTTTCTTTTTTTCTAAATAATTACTGATACTATGGATGACTTTTTATATCACTACAACTTTATAGAATGTCTTCTACAATCTTGATCAATAATGGGATATCAAATTAATTACAGAGAAATCACTCTACAAAAATAATTACACAACTAGATGAAGTTGTGATCTCGACTACGGGTGAATGCCTTCGATGGAAATAAGAGCAACCCAAATGGATATGAAACCATGTTAGACTTTGCAACCTCCTAAGATAGGATCACAAGTGCAAAAACTTCCATGGTAGAGAGAAAAATAATAAATCACCAGTAAATAATATATTTATGGGATGAGAAATAATGTACAATGACCTTTACTTTTAAAAGCATGAATGATAAAGAGAGCACCATTCAGGTGTGAGGGTAGGTACAACCACTTAACACAATTTACCAAATGCATGGGTAATAAAATAAAAAGCTCTACCTACTCACCTAGAAATTCTTAGCCCCCGATCTAAATTTGAAAAAAAAAGCAATTCTTGACTTTACTTTACACATATTAAAATATTTAATATTTTTAATAAGTTTTTTTGCAAATTTTATGACACACACAGTCAATGATGTAATTTTTAGGATGCATTGAATTTGAAAACTTATAAAAAAAAGTTCACAGCTTGTATTATTCACACTTTAGTATATTTTTATAAAATATGTTTAAAATATATTCAACAAAAGAAAATGTTAGGGTTACATACCAAACACCATTTTATATTTGACTCATATAAATAGCAACACGTCCATATTGTTTTAATGTTTCATACACACAATCTTAGACATTTTGGAAAATATTTAGTCACTTAGAAACTAGATTTAAAGTACTCAAATTATGATGCCTTTTAGATCTTTAATTTTTAAGTCTACACATTTTAAAAAATTTCTCATTCAAGTTCAAGATTAGCTAATTTGGGAAAAATAAAACAATTTTACTATTGACCTCCTTTTTTCTCCCATTTCCATAGATTTACTCGTATGATGGTGATGGAGTTTCATAGATGCGAGTTAAATTTTGGTACCTAGATGAGATAGAAGAATTTATCAAAAATTATCAAGGAGGTGGTTACTTCACCAATGCATGAGGTTAAAGTAAAATTGAAATCCAAGTAAATATCAATTGTAGCACATTAAAAAATGGGCTATATGAAATCATGGGCAAGTGGATGGAAATAGAAGGTGTTTTACCATGAAAGTCCTATTTTAGGTAAAGATGGAAGATAAGGTGTCTAAATATCAAGATGTCTAAGGCTTGAAGTGGTAGATAAAATTATCTTGGAAGAAAGACAATCAACATGTCAATCCATCAAAAAATACGAGTAGATTTTCAATATGAAAATCTATATATAGTTACAAACTATAGCTAGAGCACTAGATAATATTTTATGTCCTTAAATAAGATAACTCTTTTGCCTTTTGAAATATCTAGTGAAGGATTTAAAAATATCCAATTTATAGTCACAATTTCTTATAAAAGAAACATCTCCAATTATAGTTCTCCAATGCTCTTTAAAGAAAAAAATTCTTTGATCAAGACTTTAGTCCCATTATGTTTCAAGAAAGAAACTTCATCCATCAACCTTTTACTTCTTAATGTCCACTAAGATAAATTATAATTAGGGGTACATCTCATTTCAACATCAAACATTGTAGTTTTTATATAAAAAAATATACATGTTTGATCTTTTCATCTTATTGGTCACAAAATATACCTTCCCATTAATTGCATATTTGTTCTAAATATATTAAACCAAGAGAGGATTGAACCTTTACATCACTAATACAAGTGAGAAACAAAAAACAAGGGCTCAAAAGGGGTGAGGACCCAAGAAAGAAAGCTTACTACCAAAAATGCTAAACCTAAGAGGCTTCAACTACCATGAAACAAAACCTAAAAAATAGAACAACTAAACACAAAGAGAGAAAAAAAAAAGAAACTCTCCCACTGAAATAATGAACCAATGGCTTAGCTTGTGTGATGCAGGAGCATCCCCAGTTCTTGGCAATCTTGCATCAACCAAAAACATTTCTTTCAATTTGTTCCAGTTTTGCAATTTTAGCATTTCTTTCTGCATTTTCTTGCATTTTCTCACCAGATCTTGTGAAGCTTTATTATTCTTATGGACATGATCATCTAAATTTTCTCAAAACCGCAATACATTTGGATCATTTTTCGACAAGTTATTTCTGCTAGGTTCTGAAACAGTTTTCTGGCTTAGAACCCTGGAACCGCTTGGACCTATTTTCTATTGGTGAATCTTGTGAATCCTTTTCATAGCTTGAAGATATTTAGTTCATTGATTCAAATGTTCATTGGCATGTGGCTGACCTTTGCTCTGATCCACACTTCATTCTTTGGATTTTCTGGAGGATTCTCTTTGGTGGAGGCCAACCTAGTGGTCTTTCATGTTTCATCATGTTCTTCATTGTTCAATCCCTCTTGGGCTGACTTGATCTCCCTGAATCATATTATTCATTGTAATTGAGCATTATAAACATTCAAGAAAATATAGAAGATATATCTTAAGATTCAGAGCTTTGAAGTTTACCAATTTTATAATTGAGCATGTATGTAGCAAGTTAGTAAGCTGAATTTTGTAACTATATGTTACCGGTGATTTGTATTTTGTTTTCATGATCTAATTAATTCAATTATGCATTGCCTCCATCATTTCCTCTTTTATTCCGTTGTGTTTACTCTTGATGCCCAACCCAGATTGATCTCATTGAGGTCCCTCTTAACCAGTGACTGCACCAAGGCGTATAAGAGAAAAATTTCATTTTTGGAGATTGCATTGTCCTGAAGATTTTGTTGTGGGGTGGTGAAATATGGATCTGATCTACAGCTATAGAGGACTGGCGTGAAGATGATGCGAAGGGGAAATAGGAATGGTGGATCACATGGTAATGCATAACCTGTTGTGATGGAAATGTTGAGAGGAATTGCACCCCAATTAGAAGTTGTTGAAATAGCCCAAAGAAGAGGTTGACATATTGAAGATGTGAGTGAAGATGATGAAGAAGAAGAACTAGCAGAACAAGTATCAAATCCATTAGTGATCGATTTGAAAGAAGAGAGGTTCTTGAGGGTTTTGAGTAGGGAAAACCCTAAACTACATTTTACCCCATCGGAGTATGATGGAAAGTTGGATTCAGATGAATTAATGGATTGGATCTCAGAGATGGAGAAGTATTTTAATTTTGAGAACACCGCAGAAGAAAGAAAGTTGAAATATGCCTTTACCCGATTGAAAGGTTATGCATCTCTTTGGTGGGAACATTTGCAAGTCGATAGATAGAGAAGAGGAAAAAGGAAGATCAAATCATGGGAGCGGATGGTTGTCAATTTAAAATTGAATTTTATGCCAGTTTATTAGCAAGTAAATCTGTTCCAAAAGTTGTAGAACTTGAAGCAAAAAGAATCAAGCATGAAGGAGTATACCGAAGCATTCTACAAGTTGAATATAAAAAATGGACATGTTGATGATGAGGTTGAAGAAGTTGCAAGATATTTGAATGGATTGTGAATGTCTATACAAGATGAACTCAATTTCATTAAGTTGCAGAGTGTTGAAGAAGCTTACCAATATACCTTGAAAGCAGAAGAGAACTTGATCAAAAGACATGAGAAGAAATAGAGAGGTAGAGGTAAAAGGTTTCTCGGAGGAAGATTTAAAGGAGGCAAAGGATATTCTAGAGGAAGGGGAATTTGTGTAGATCATAACAAGGACAATGAAGTAAGAAAAAATGGTACTTCATGTTAGAAGGATGATAGAAATTTCTACCAAAGGAGAGAACTTGATGGTTAACAAAATGAAAGTTTTGGAAAAGATGATAGAAGATAAGATAAGAGAGTGTTTAGAGGAACTTGCTTTGAGAGTGGAGAAGAGGGACATCATGCTTTTGAATGTAAGAAGATAGATAATACTAGAAGGATAGTATTGGTAGAAGACAGCCCCACTAGATCAGCTAACAAAATTGAAGATGGAGAACTACTAATGATGAGGAGAGCTTTATGTCATACCGAAGAAGATGAAGAGCCCTTGCAGAGGAATTTTTTTTTCAAAACTAGATGTAATGTATATGGTAGGTGTTGTAAAGTAGTTATTGATAGTGGTATTTTGGATAATCTTGTTTTAGAAAAGATGGTGAATAAATTGAAGTTGGAAAGATTGAAACACCCTAAGCCTTACCAAATAGCTTGGATTCAGGATAATCATAAGTTGTTATTAAGTGAGAAATGCTTAGTGAAATTGAAAATTGGAAATTATCATGAAGTTTTGTGTGATATTATGCTGATGGATATTTGTCACCTTTTGTTGGGAAGACCTTGGCAGTTTGATAGACAGGAAATACATGATGGAAGGAAGAACATATAGAGTATTATAAAAAATGGGATGAAACAAACCTTTTTACCCCTAGAGGAACCCATGAAGAGTGAAGTTTGTATGAATGATTGAATTTGTTTGGTGGATGGAATGAGACAAGTGTTTTTTCTTAGTTCCTAAGAAGACTGCGAACTTGGAGCTTGAAGAAGAACAATCAGAGAAGATAAAATAGTTGCTGACATAATACATAGACATCATTTCAAATAATGTGCTTGATGGTTTACCATCTGTGAGGAGTATCAATCATTGCATGGACTTGATTCTCATAGCTAGTTTGCCTTACAAAGTTGCACATCGGATGACACTGGCAGAAAATGAAGAATTGAATAGACAAGCATTGGAATTATTGAAGAAAGGTTTGATCATAGAAAGTATGTGTCCTTGTGGAGTACCAACTGTATTAGCACCTATGAAGAAAGGAGAATGGAGGATGTGTACTGATTCTAGAGCAATAAACAAGATCATAGTGAAGTACCAATTTCCTTTACCTAGAATGGATGATATAATGGATTGTTTGAGTGGAGCCAAATATTACACAAAGATAGACTTGAAGAGTGGATATAATTAGATTATAATCAGAGAAGGAGATGAGTAGAAGACAACATTCAAGACAAATGAGGAATTGTATGAATGGTTGGTGATGTCTTTTGGGTTGACTAATGCACCAAGTACTTTCATGAGGTTGATGAATGAGGTATTAAATAAATTACTGGGTAAGTTTGTTATTGTATATTTGGATGACATCCTTATTTTTAGTAAAATAAAAGAGGAGCATTTGTTGCATTTAAGACAAGTTTTGCAGCGGTTGACAAAGAAGTTGTTGATAAATATTAAGAAGTGTACTTTCATGAAGGAAGAGTTGGTCTATTTGGGATTTGTAATATCTACGGATGAATTGAAGATGGACCCTAAGAAGGTAAGAGCAATTATTCAATGGCCTACACCGGAAAGCATTGGAGAGGTAAGATCATTTCATGGATTGGCTAGTTTCTACCAAAAGTGTATCAGAAATTTTAGTTTAGTTTGTAGCCCTATGACTAAGACAATGAGAGGATATAGGAAAGAATTCAAGTGGACAACCAGAGAAAATAAGAGTTTTGAGTTGCTGAAGTAGAAGATAACTAAGCACCCTGTGTTATCTTTACTAGATTTCAACAAAGTATTTCAAGTAGACTATGATGCAAGTGGGAATGCAATTGGAGTCATGTGAAGTCAGGAAGGGAGAGTCATAGCTTATTTTTGTGAAAATTTTAATGATGCAAGAAGGAGATATTAGGTGTAAGATCGGGAATTTCATGTCATAATTCAAGCCTTGAAGAAGTGGAGACATTACCTATTGCCTAAGGATTTTGTGTTGTATACTAATAATCAAGCCATATAGTATTTGAATAGTCAGAGTAAGTTGAATCAGAGACATGAGATGGGTAGAATTTTTGTACAGTTACACCTTTGTGTTGAAGCGTAGGAGTGGGAATTCAAACAAAGTTGTTGATGCATTGAGTAGGAGAAGGAATTTTCTTACAGAGATGAAAGTGACAGTGTTAGGATTTAAGGAGTTGAAGACCTTGTATGATGATGTCCTGGATTTTGCAGAGCCTTGGAAAGCATGTAGAGAGATGGTTATGATACATAGAAGTTAGTGGCTAGATTATTTCATTCAGGATGGGATTTTATTTAGGGGAGTTTAGTTGTGCATACCTAAGAGTTCTATGAGGGAGAATCTGATAAAGGAGAAGCATAGTGGAGGATTAGTCGGACACTTTGGTGTTGACAAAACAATGGTGATTTGAGTGAACATTACTTTTGGTCTTAGATTCATATGGATGTTAACAATTTTGTACGAAGTTGTAGAGTTTGTCAAGTTACAAAGGCGTAGTTAGAATGTGGGATTGTATACACCTTTGACAATACAAGAGATACATTGGGAGGATATAAGCATGGAATTCATACTGGGATTACCTAAAACACAGAGAGGAAATGATTTTATATTTGTGATGGTGGATCATTTCATACCTTGTAAGAAGATGTCAGATGCAGTGCATATAGATAACTTATTTCTCAAGGAGGTAGTGAGATTACATGGATTACCTAAGAGCATAGTTTTAGATGGAGACACTAAGTTTGTTGGTTATTTTTGGAGGACACTTTGGAAGAAGATGAAGACAAATTTTAAATTCAGTTCTACTTTTCACCCATAGACTGATGGATAGACAAAGGTTGTAAATAGAAGCTTAGGAAATCTGTTGAGATCCTTAGTTAGAGAGAAGACTAGAAGATAGGATTTCATCCCTCCATAAGAAAAGTTTGAGAATAATTCAATGAACAAAGAAGAACACCTTTTGATATTGTTATTGGAGCACACCCTAGAGGTATATCAGAATTGAGGGATATCAGTAATGAAGGAAACCAGAGTGTATAGGCGAAAGAGTTTGCAGATCATATGAAGGCCTTACATATTCAGGTTAAGAGGCATTTGGAGGATATGAACAACAAGTATAAGGAGAGAACAAATGAGAAGAGAAGATATAAAGAATTTGAAGTTGGCGATGAAGTGATGGTGTATCCAAGAAAAGAAAGATTTCTAGTTGGCACCTGCAACAAGTTGCGGATGAGGAAGTTCAGACCTTGTAAGATCTTGAGGAAGTTCAGTTCTGGAAATGCATATGAAGTAGAGCTACCAAATTGTTTGAGTATTTCACCTATATTCAACATTGCAGATCTACATCAATATCATAAATTAGAATTCAGTGAAGACAATATTACAAAATTGTAGAAACAATTACCTCAGAAGGAACTAGATCAAATTGAAGACATTTTGAACAATAGGATTGGGCATAGTACCTAGAGTAGTCGGTACAAGGAGTATCTTGTGAAGTGGAAGGACAAACCAGTTGAAGACTCATCTTGGATTTCTCAAGCAGAGGCGGACCGCCTTAGTTTTTCTCTAACTTTAGCAAAGAGAGGGACTCACTTTTTTTCCAACAACCCTAGATGTCTGATGTGGGAGCACCCTTGGTTCTTGGCAATCTTGCATCAACCAAAAACATATCTTTCAATTTGTTCCTACTTTGCAGTTTCAACATTTCTTTTTGCATTTCCTTATCTAATCTTGTGGATCTGGATTTTTTTTCTAGACATGATCATCTTTCTTTTCCCAAAATTGCGAGATGTTTGGATCATTTTCTGGCACGTTGTTGCTTCTAGGCTCCGAGATGGTTTTCTAGCTTAGAAACCTGGAACCACTTGGCCTATTTTCTATTGGCAAATATTGCAGATCCTTTCCATAGATTGCAAAGCTTTATTTCATTGATTCCAATGTTATTGGGTGTGTGGTTGACCTCCCCTCTAATTTGCACTTCATTCTTTGGATTTTTTGGAAGATTCTCTTTAGCGAAGGTTGACCTGGTGGTCTTTCATGTTTCATCATGTTCTTTGTTGTTTGATCCCCCTTGGACCAACTAGATCTCCCTAAATCATATAAATCATTGTAATTGAGTATTAAAAATCATTCTAGAAAACAAAGAAGATATATTTTACGATTTGGAGGTCTAAAGTTGACCGATTCTGTAATTGAGCATGTATATAGTAGGTCAGTGAGTCAAAGCTTGTAACCAAATGTTACCGGTGATTTGTAATCAATTCTCATGATCTAATTTATTCAGTTCTACATTGCCTCAATCATTTTTTCTTGTTTCAATTTTGTTTACTCTTGCTGCCTACCCCAAATTGATCTCATTTAGGTCCCTCCTAACCGGTGACTGCACTATTGTGGGAGAGAACACCAACTTCTTATCGTAGAAAATATCTTTGATTTTCTCTAAAAGGGGAAGCTTTCTATTTTAAGCTTTCCTTAAGGAGATCATCAGGAATTTTTGTGTAGCTTTCACCTTAGACATAGATTCTTCAAGCTTCATAATTGTGGAAGACTCCAAATATCTCCTTTTCTTGGCATGCCTCCTTGCAATTTCATCTTGAGTAGCTTGAATAGCAATGAAATTCTTCTCAGTTATCTTCATGTTTTAAGAAAAGATACTCTCCATTTCCCTCTTCATAAAGTGGTTATTTTCATGTATCATGTCCACCACCTCTGCTAAATCCTTTGTGTTCTTGTTGTGGCAAAGTTTCTTACCAAGCTCCTTCACAAAATTTGCTAGTTCTTCCCACTTTTCAATCATAGAAGCAAATTTTCACACTATCATCCAAGTCTTGGTATTCCTTATCATCTGCAACCCAGCTCAAGGCTTTCACGTCTGAATTAGAAATAGTTTCAATTCTATTAATTTATTTTTATAACACCTCAAATTATCCTAGAAGCCATCAAATATCATGTTCGGGATTATTAAACCCCACATAGAGTTGATTCACTTTGGCCTCAAACATGGGAAATTTCTCTTTTATCAAAGAACTTTAAGGAGATGAATTAGGGGAGTCATGCAGGGAATTGGGGGAGGGAGGGGTATCTTCTTTACTCACTATATTATCTAGGGTCCAATCAACCTTGTAGGCCATGATGAAGCCATCTCCTCTAAATCCTCTTCAACTATAACTACCTTCTGAATATAGAACTCACTAATAGGAGGACCTAGACAAATTTTTATTTAGCAAAATGATTAGGGTTAACCTTGGTGGGAACATTAAGGATTTTAGGGAAAGCATTAGCATTAGCAGTATTAACTAGTAACTCAATACATAGAGCTAGGTTAGAAGGATTTATGGTAGGACCACTAGTTGGGGTTAAACTGTAATGGAAGTTAGAAAAGCATAGAATGAGACCTTGGTGGAAGGGGAGGGTATCTTTAGAATTAGCCACTTCCACAATTAGGATATGGAGGAGAAAATTCAAAAGGGAAAGTTCATCTTAACTCCATACCCTAAGTGATTGAGCATAAAAAATAGTTAGTAGTGAAACCATTTAAACTATCCATCTAGGGTGATAAACTTCATGTATAGTGCAACATCACATCCTTCCAAATACCAAGAAGGTCATCCCTTTTGAGACTTCTTTGGAGACGGCCCACATTATTCCCTAAACCTAGATATCATTTAAAGTATTCCTTGTAGGTACCTTTAGTCTTTTTATGTAAATCATTGCCTTATATAGCCAGTCGAGTGAAAACAACACTAGTATCCACTAACACAATAAGCTTTACCTTTCCCATTTGGACTTTACCATTCTTCCAAGATTGGGCAAATTGGTCCAAAATTGAAAGATCAAAGCCCATCATAGCTTCCATGTAGTTGGCAAGATTATCCTCCACCACTTTCTCCAAGAGGACATTTTTCTCTTTAAATTTCTCATAGCTATCAGGCTCTATTTGACTTAAATCTCCTCCCATTACCACAATAAAACCAAAGACAAGGGGCCAAGATGAAATTACCCAAACTAGGAATGGAAAAAGAACAAATATGAGCCATATTAGAAATGTCACTTTCCCTGCCTTTAAATGAAAAAGTTCACCTCAAGATATAATGGAAGTAAACCATGGAAAAAATACAAAAAAAAGGTGATTTTTAAATCTTGAGGACACATAAGTTTTATTCTCATTAATATTGGCACATTTTTCAACAGGTAAATCTCATGAATCCATCTACACTTTCATCCCCTTGAAGAAGGGTCCTAGGTTGCTTAACCTGTCAGGAGTCCAATTGCCCTATCTGATAATGTGTTGAAACACCACTTGGTCTAATGTAGCAGTGATACCTTGACATTTTGAGATGATATCTGTTAGTTGCCAAATAGGTTTGGTTGAGCCTTGTAATATCATTGTTACATTCTTGGAATCCCCTTCTATTATTAACCTCCAACCTTTCTTCTTGCTAATGGAGATGCCATTAAAATTCCCCATCACCTTAGCCCTGTTGGAGGTTTGAGTACCATCATTTTCCGCAAAGATCACCACCACTTTTCCCTCCAAGTCCCTAAGGACACTGCCCCTTCTCACCCAAACTAGGTCCCCTTTCGAGGACACATCAAAATTTAACATCAATCAACTAGTGTCAAGAGGGACCTTAACTTCAACCACTTTAGATATTTGTTATCACCTAATTTTCTTGAACTTTCGTACTTTCAACTAGAACCTTGTAGAGATTCTTAACCCAACTTAAAGCTACCTTGTCCACTTTACATGGAATGGAGAAACTAAGAAATATAATTTTATTACCTTTACACTTTGATGGTCTATTATTTTCAAGTATATTACTTATCTAAGAGTTGTTCTAGATCACCTTTGTTGTTGTTATCCTCAACATTTCCTCACTGATTGTTCCTTTATTATAATGAGATTGAACTTATTTACAAATTTTCTCATCTCCAAAATAGGAGAATAAATCAACAATAATCGTATCCTTATGCTCTCTATCATCTTGATGTTGGATCACAGAGTGTGATGTGAAATGTCGATGCAAAAAAATGTTAACACAATCTAATCCAAGAGCATACAAAGATAGTTGAATGGATTGTGGAAATCTATTGACATTAATAGTTTCAGTATTTAGAAAATCTAAATTCTTACTTCTAAATGTTTGTTTATCCTTGAACATAATGAAATCGATTGAATCTTTTGTCTCTTTGACTTTCTTCATCAAAAGTTTTATATTAAATAAGGAATACACAAATAATCCAAAGCCTTGATGCTTTAAATATCTTAAACATGCAAAGTGATGTGTTGATGAAGAAAATTCAGATGTCATTTCACATGAATTCTAGCATAAATAGACTAACTATGCCTGTGGAAGGGTCTTGCTCAAGATAACTAGAAGTAGGGCCATGAGATAACAATAGCTATACCCAAAAAAAAAAATTAAATACATCAACAGATCAAAACATCTAAAAGAGAACATATATATTATCCAAATTAATGAATTTCTTTCAAAATATAGAAACTAAAAAAATTAATACCAAAAAAATATATGAGCCTCCTCCAAAATGTCCATCTCTATCATATATATATATTTATAAAAATAACTATAAAATATTCTTTTATACAAAAGAAGTTTGTATTCTGATTACACTTTCTACTTCTTCCTTGCCCACGAAAACTACTTTTCTAAAGAGAGTTGATAACCCAAAAATCTATCATATTATATTTCTATTTTTTCTCGAACTCATTAAGAATCCCTAAAGAGATGCCATACATAGGATGAAATCTTCCACTCATCAAATCCTTCTTTTTCTCCTCAAATGTCGCTATGAGCATCGTTTACTTTTCAAAACTAAAAATTCCAGGTCTAAAGAAGACTTATGCCCGCCGAAGGCGGATATTTCGACAAGTCTAAGTCGTTAATTATCAGTGTAAATTTGTCATATACGAGGCTGGTCTTAGCCATTACGCGTTTTCATAGTATATTTAATGTGAGCACTGCAAATTACAGACGCATCTAACTGCTTAGATCAACTCGCTTTGCTCTTCCTCTCGGAGATACAGCAGCATTAGTAAAAAAATTAAAATGGAATGTTCTAAGCTATTGGGCGTTCTAGCTTTCATCTGCTTTCTTATTCCCATTATGTCATCTTCCTCGGAGAGACAGTTTACTGCTTGGTCGAAATTGAGGGTGAATTTGACTCGCAGATCAGAGGGAGAGTCCAATTCTGCCGAGCGATTACGCAGCGCGGTGGATCGAAGTAAGAGACGAATGAATACGATAGAGGCGTTTGTAGAGCAGCAGATAGCTGGGCCGTTAGACACTGAAACGCCCATTCGCGTGGGAAGCGGAGAATTTCTGATGAGCGTTGCAGTGGGGACGCCCTCGGTAAGTTTTGAAGCGATTGTGGACACGGGGAGTGATCTGATTTGGACTCAGTGCATGCCTTGCCAGAGCTGCTACACTCAACCTACGCCAATCTTCGACCCCTCCCAATCGTCTTCGTATTCCACAGTTTCTTGCACTGACTCTCTTTGTGATGCTTTGGGGGCTTTCCAAACTGGATGCACTTCTGATTGTACGTTCGATTATATGTATGGCGATGGTTCTGAGACTAGCGGTGACCTGGCTTACGAGTCATTCTCCATTGGGAGCGGCAGCGGGAGCATGGTTCAAGGAATTGCTTTTGGATGCGGCCATGACAACCAAGGACGAGGATTCTCTCAGGGCGGCGGTCTTGTGGGACTGGGAAGAGGTCCTCTCTCACTCATCTCTCAGTTGGGCTCCAAGGTAGACAACAAATTCTCTTACTGTCTCTTGCCCATCACCGACTCTTCTTCACAAACAAGCCCTCTCTTTTTCGGTGAGGGCTCTTCCTTGAGCGGAGCCAACACGATCCCACTCATTAAGAACAGTGTGAATCCTTCTTTCTGGTATATTCCTGTCACAGGAATCACCCTCAATGGCAACCCCGTAAACATTCCTGCTGGAACTTTTGATCTGCAATCGGACGGTAGCGGAGGCATGATCATTGACTCGGGAACCACTATTACCTATCTAAATGAGGTTGCCTACTCTCCTCTCAGAGAAGCAATTCAGTCCTCCATTGATGTCACTCCTGTGGAGGATTCTTCGGGGGATCTGTGTTACCAGAAATCAGATAATATGGCCCTGCCTTCCCTCGCCTTCAACTTCCACGGCGGCGCGAATTACAACCTTCCACCAGAAAACTTTTTCATTCCTCAATATGGGGATCTCTTGTGCCTCGCCATGGGTGCCTCGAGGGGACTTTCCATCTTCGGAAACGTACAACAGCAGAACTTCCACATCCTTTACGACAATGCTCAGAACACACTCTCCTTTAAGCCCACTAAATGTGATTCTCTTTAAATAATCGTCACCCTTTTCTGCTGTCTGCCACTGCCACTTCCTCTTCCTATGTTTCTGTCATGTTCATTTTCTTTCAATTTCGAATATAAGACGTGGTCCAATCTCCCATGTACGTTTTCTGCACTATATAGTATAATTTCCAATCTGATATCATCGCGTATGTATGTTTCCTGCAGTGCTCAATATAATAGTGATATTATCGCCTATGTAATATAACAGTATTTGTACTTTTATCGTTTGAATGATATGATATCTCCATTTTACATCCAGCACTCTAACCTAAGTAATGCAATGGTTTTGCAGTTTTTTCCAATAGGCAAAACATGTTAAACCCATCTAATACAATTCTATTGCTAATAAAACAGAGCTGCATCACAGTACTAAGGTTGAGTAATTTAACATTTTGTTGAATCTTATCAGGAAACAAGCTAATTTATCTCTTCTTTTGATGTTGCTTCGGATGTTTAATCCTTTTAAGAAACAAGCTATCTGTTTGTTCTTGTCGATAGATAATTATAATTTGTCGCTTGGCACTATTCTTGCGCAGAATCATTGTTTTTTCTTTTAAGTGGTAAATATGGTTGAGAACAATAAGTGGTTCTCCCTTGAAGATAATTTTTAATTTAATCTGAAGTTGTTCACTATTATGTTTTCATAGTATTTGTACATTTTATTAGTTTGATGTTGTTTTAGATGTTGAATTCTTTTAAGAAACAAGCTAATTGTTTGTTCTCATGGACAGATTGTTATAATTTGTGGCTTTGAAACTATTATTACGTAGAATTATTATTTTCCCTTTGATAACTATAAGTCCTCCTTTTTTGAAGATAATTTTAGTTTAATCTAAAGTTGTTTGCTGTTATATTTTCATCATATTTCTGAATTTTATTATTGTGACGATGGATCATTGTATGATTTTAAATGATATAAAAAAAAAATTAACAAAATAAAGTTCAAAAGAAAGCTTGGTTGTCCCACCCTTTATTGG
Organism: Cryptomeria japonica; assembly: GCF_030272615.1. Taxonomy (NCBI): domain Eukaryota; kingdom Viridiplantae; phylum Streptophyta; class Pinopsida; order Cupressales; family Cupressaceae; genus Cryptomeria; species Cryptomeria japonica. The sequence continues at coordinate 609,598,245 of NC_081407.1, forward strand.
AAATCTTTGTTGCTGAATGGTGGAATTCGGAGGTTGAGGGTGCTGCCTTATTTAGAGTGGCCAAAAAGCTTAATATTATCAAAGCCAAAGTTAAAATTTGGAACAAAGAGACTTTTGGAGATATCTTTAAAATGAAAGCTCATATTAAGATAGATATTAAAGAAGTTCAAGATAAAATTCAAGTGGAAGGGCTTTCTAAGGATTTGAGGAATGTTGAAAATGGGTTGCTTTCCAAATACCATGAAATTATCTCTAATGAAGAAAATTTTTGGAGACAAAGATCAAGAGCATTGTATTTGAAGGAAGGAGATAAAAACACCTAGTCTTTTCACATGACTGCTCTTAAGCATAGGGCAGCCAACAGGATTTCCAGTTTATCCTGCAATAGGGGGATTTTGTCAGATGAAAATGAAATAAGAAAGCAAGCTATGGATTTCTTTAGTAATCTTTTGGGAGGTGTGGACACTCTAGATATCAGAAATCAAGACCTTCTAGCTCAAGCTATCCCTCCCATTTTAAATGAAGATGACAACAAAAATCTTTCTCGGATCCCTTCGAATCAGGAGATCAAAAAGGCTGTGTTTTCCTTTCTTGGAGACAAGTCTCCTAGTCTGGATGGATTCCCTATGTTCTTTTTCCAAAAAATTTGGTATATTATGGAGATTGATATTGGTAATGGAGTTAAAGAATTCTTTGGTTCTAGGCAGCTTCTAAAAGAACTCAATGCTACCTTTATCGTTCTTATTCCTAAGATCTTTGGAGCTGATTCTCTCAATAAGTTGAGACCTATCAGTCTTTATAATTTTGTTTACAATATAATATCTAAGGTTCTTACTTCTAGAATGATGGATATCCTCCCCCGCATTATTTTGGCTCAGCACAAAGGTTTTGTCCCTGGCAGACAGATTCTAGATTCCATCATTTCTGTGCATGAAAATATTAATTCTTTAACTATTGCTAAAAAATGAGGCTTTTTTCTTAAGTTGGACATGTCCAAGGCCTATGACAGAGTGAATTGGTAATTCATTTTCAGAATTATGAAAGCTTTTGGGTTTGGGGAAAAGGTGATTCATCTTTGTTCTCAGCTGACTTGCACTTCCAATTCTACAATTATTATTAATGGATCCCCTTCCAACTTCTTCAAAAGTTCTAGAGGCCTAAGACAGGGGGATCCTATCTCTCCAATTTTGTTTACTATTCTAGTTGAAAGTTTGGTTGGATTTATTATGAGAAGTGTGGAAGAAGGGAAACTCAAAGGCCTTAAACCTTCCTCGTCCAACTTAACCTGTACTCATGAACAGTTTGTTGATGATTCTATTACTATGGGAGAAGCTACAATAAGAGAAGTGAGAAACATGAAGAGTGTTATGGATTCCTATGAAGCTGCTTCTAGTCAAAAAATAAATTGAGCTAAGATTTCTTTGTTCTTCATCAATACCCTTGTGGATAGACAACGAAGGATCGAAAGAATTCTTGGATGTAAAATTGTCGAGTTCCCTTCTACTTATTTGGATCTCCCTCTCTGCTTAAAGCCTTCGAAGAATTTTTGGATGAAGCTGGTTGATAGATTCAATTCCAAACTAGCTAGATGGAAAGGAGCCATCCTTAACCAAGTAGGTAAGGTGACGTTGCTTAAGGCTACCATTCAAAATTTGCCTATTTATGCTCTTAGTTTGTTTAAAATCCCCAGGAAGTTTGATGAGGCCATTGAAAGAATTCAAAAAAAATTCCTAGGGTCAGGAGTGGAAGATAAAAATAGAATCCCCCTTATTGCTTAGAATAATATTTGCACTCCTAAGACTTTTGGGGGTTTCGGAATAAGGAACATTATAAATATGAATAATGCCTTGTTAGCTAAACAAATTTGGAGATTGAAAAGGGAGGAAAGGGAATATAATTCAATTTGGAAAAAGAAATATCTTCACATGCAACCATTTGAGGAAGAATTTATGGATAATTCTTTTCTTGTGGAAGGTTCTGCAATTTGGAATGCAGTTCAAACTGCTAAAGCTTGGGCTACAGCTGGAAGAAAGTGGAAATTGGGGAATAGGAGAATTATTAGATTCTTGGAGGACAGATGGCTAATGGATAAACCGCTGGAGGAAATCCCCATTCTTAAGGAATGGAAAGACTGGTTTAAAAGCAAGTATGGAGACTTTGTTAGAGATTACTAGAGAAATGGGAAGTGGATCGAGTACAGCCAGCTTTGTTTGAGATTATAATTTTTGGAGATCTTGCTTTCTTCCAAAATTTTTATGGAGCATTCTAAGGATTGTTTGATTTGGAAGGAAACTTCTGATGGGAAATATTCTGTGTCTTTAGCGGTGTCTATCCATTACAAAGTTCTGGAAGAGATCGCTTTGTGGGTGAAAGTGTGGATAAAGAAGAGGATGCCCAAAATTAATATCTTCTTTTGGGTTTTTATCCAAAATAAGGTACTAACTCTTGATAATCTCTATAAGCGTGGATTTTTTTTCCTAACAAGTGTTCTCTTTGCTGCAGGGAGGAGGATTATGCTTGCCATATCCTCTACCAGTGCAATTTCAATCAGGAAATTCGAAATATTATTTTTAGTAAGTGGAAGTTGAGTTGGGTTTTCCCGAACTCCCTGGAAGAGTTCTGGCAGCAATGGTATTGCCCTAGTTCCAATTCTAAGAATGTTGAGCTTTGGAAACTTACTCTCCCTATTGTCACATGGAACATTTCGAAGGAGCATAACAACAGGATTTTTAGGGAAAAAAGTGTGAACCCTGAAGTGCTAGTGGATAAAATATATAGAGGGATCTATGAATGCTTATATGAAATTGATAATGGTTTAGCTACTAAAGAAGACTTTAATGAAAGATGGAACCTCTCCAATAGTAGAAACAACAAGGATAAAGGTAGGGATGGTCTTTTCTGGTGCTTTCCTTCCTAGGGATGGATCAAGGCCAACTTTGATGGGGCCTCTAAGGGAAATCCTGGGAATGCTGATTATGGGGGCATTGTCAGGAATTTTGTTGGAAGTTGCCTTGTGGTTGTTGCCGGCCCTTTGGGTATCCAAACTAGTCATTATGTTGAAGCCTCGGCTGCCCTGAATACATTAATTATAGCTAAAAATCTCAATAATGATAATCTATGGTTGGAGGAAGACTCTCTTAACATTATTAAATGCCTTAGGAGAGAAGTTGAGCCTTCGTAGACTATAGAGAATATTATTTTTAAAGCCAAAGAAATTATTTCTAGCTTTAAATCAATTATTATTGAGCATGCTTTCAGGGAATAAAATGTCATAGCGGACAGCCTTGCTAACCTTGGTGTTATTTCCAAAGTTAAAAGAATATGGAATGGGGAAGATAATATTGATTTTAATATTAAAGAACCCATTAGAAAGGACAAATTTATGGGGAAAGAAGGATCACACATTAATCATGGAAGTATTAATGATTAATCATCAAATTTTTAGAAAGGTAATGATAGCTCATTAGAAGGGTAGAGTCCTAAACAAGAATATTAAAGTTTTGCACGCTTTGTGGGTGTGCATTTTCAAAAAGCCGAGTGTCATTTGGAAGAAAGCTCTGAAGTTGTAGAAGCAGAGAAATTGTAAAATGCATTCTAAAATGGGGGGTGATCTTAGAAGAGATGAACCTGATAATATTTCCAGATGGCGGGAGATGCCTAAGCTAAAGACAAAGCTGGAGAAGGGTTTCATGATGCATTTAATGGAAAAATTGGTAGACTATGATAAAAGAAGAGTTAACCTGGTGGATACCAGAGTTACTAAAAATTGGAAAAATGGCTCCTTCAAAATTCATGGTGTTAGATTCAAGCTAGACACGGACCTCATTTCTAAGGTCACAGGTATGGCCTATTCTGGTCTTAATTTCTTTAGGGACCTGAAAGTGTCTAATAATGTAGTGAAGTTGTTTCCATGTAAAGAGAAGGAGAGAGCAAAATTAGGAAAAGCTTCTGGGGGTATTATGATGCATCTAATATCAAAAAAATTTGGGGTTGTGTGCTTAATGCAATTATGGAGTATATTATTGTGGAGGGTCATTTCACTAGGGTCCACACCTACCATTTTGTGCTTCTAAATCACTTTATACATGAGAAGAGGATTTCTCTGCCTTATTACCTTTTCAGGTCTTTGCCGCAGTCTTTGAACAAGCATAGTAATAACCCCCCTTCTCCTGTGCTTCATTATGGCCTTATATTACTCATTTATGAGCATTGTAAGATTTTGGCTATTGAGAAAAACAAGAGGTTGTCAGTGTCACTAGGGAAAGGAAAGAGGAAAATTGAGGAATGTGGACCCAGTAATGATGAGCTGATATAGAGTAAAAAGGTTAAAAAGCCATTGTGGAGAAAATTCAAGAGGACATGGATAAACAAAAGGATACGGAGGTTGATTCTGAGGACATGGGAAAAGAAGGAAGTGAGATGGAGACTGATGAGTCTAATGGAGAGGAGAGCTGGAAAGAAGAGGAAGGAGGAGTAGAGGATGTTTCTAATCAAAACAGCCCTACCCATAGTGCGAGTATTGGTAATATTAATAGTCAGCCTATGGAGGAACAGGACAATCAGATTAATAAGGATGAAAGGGAAATGGAAATTGAGCAGAACAAGGATAAGGAGGAAACGAGCAGGGAACATGATAAAGCTAGAGATGGGATTATTCTGGATAAACTTAAGAACTAGTCTGAGGCTCGTATGGGTTTTGATAGGTGGGTATATGAAAGAATCAATAAACTAGAAAAAATTGGTAAGTAGTAGGAAGAGCAGGGAAAGAAAGATGAAAGTAATCAAAAGCACTAGAAAAAGGTTATGGAGGAAAAAGTGGAGAAGTTGGAAGCTCATATTAGTAAGCTAGAGGAAGGAAAGACAGCCAGTAAGAATTTCTTGATTATGATTCTAGATATCCTTAACTCTGTGACTAGGAATATGGAGGAAATTGCCAAGTACCTTGATGGATCCAATACTTCCAAACCTGTTGTGGACCTAGATGTTTATGAGGATGCTATTGAGGCAGGGAACATGGATAGTGCTCCTGGTGGTGCAGCCAAAAGGACTAGGGTGAGTATTAAAAAAGCTGCATTGGCCTCTTCCAAGGAAATCCCAATGCTCAGGGATAATATCAAAGATATGCAAGAGATTAGCGAAAAATTGGCTAATGCCCTTAAAAACATTAAGTAATTTCTCTTTTTTCGGTTTTGGCTGGATGTTGCTAGTTTTGTTGGGATTTTATGCTGGCTTTTTCCCAAAACTATGTTGGTTTTTTGCAGAATGTCTTTTCTTGTTTCTTAACACTATTATCTTTTAAGGATCTCTTGTAAAGGGTTTCGAGGTCCCTTCAAAACATGTTTTTCCCGTAATAAAAAATAAAGTGAAAATCTAATATCATTAATTAATTAAACTTTTAGATATTTTTATTTTGAACGATAATAACCCTTATAAATGTTTTAATGTAGATACAAATTTGTCTCCTACTCACTAGTATATGTCTATTTTGCGTGGTTAATAACTTAGATACCTTTGCCTCTTGTAATTCAATTCAAGACTTTACATATTTTTGGATTATTTTTGTCTGGACTACTCCAAAATGTTATCTTTAGAGGACAAATTATATAGATATAAAGTCAATTTTATTTTTCTAGACTAGGTTTACATAAAAATCCTATAATAGTTCTAAAGTATTTAAGATAGTTTTGTTTTTGAAATAATATTAGCTAAACCTATTTTCCTCAAATTTATCAACATATTATTCAACAAAAATTTTTGACTATCTTTTAAATCTTATTATATTTTTAGTTTATAAAGAAAATTTATAAATTTTTATTCTTTGGTTCAATTTTAAATGTATATATTTTTATGTTAGTTTATTTTTCAAGTCATTTGAATATTTAGATTTGGGATTAGTTTAGTTCATTGTCTTGAATAACTTTCTAACATATTTCTATTGATAGGAAAAATTAGTTCAAATATAGGCAATTCATAGATAGTTTAAGACGAGAAATTCGATACATTTATCTATGTGATTTTCTAATAAAAATAAGGCAAACCCTTACAATAATTAGGCTATATTAAATTGGATTGAGGACTATAAATACACAAGTAACTATCGAACCAACATTCTTTTGTCTAGGGAGAAATTTCAGGTTTGATATGGAAGTACTTTAACCTCAAAAATAATTTCAACTCAAATTCATAAATATTTTGTTCTTTAATCTTTTTCATGGGGACCTGTAAATATTGTTTTGTTTAAGGGAACAAGTTATGTTGGATGGAAATTTTTCCTTGGTGGTAATAGTATCAAATACATTGTTGGTAAGGTAAAGCTATAATTGTGTTTCAATTATTGAAGGGTTAAGACCCTTAGTAATGCTTTTCATACTATAGAATGTGCAATAAAATTAGATTATGTAACAATGTTAAATGGTTCCCAAGTGCATGTGATATTTTTTAAGTTTAGTTATAGGACGTTTTATGCAAAATTGGTTATCAATAAAGAATCTCAGATAGGGACTATACTTAGGTTGAATTTGTCCACTCTTTCTAACTCTATAGTGTTGCAAGCAATACTTAAAAGTCATGTACATTATTGTACCAATATTTGTTATGGAAGGCTCTTAGGATGGTTGTTAATAATATATTATTTGATGGTTAATTTGATGAGATTTAAAGGATTTTGTTTTGAGCTAGTCTTGTCCTTCAAATCATCCCCTTATTAAAGAGCTATGGTGGCGAACCTTTTTCCATTCTAGACGGTTTCTATGGAAAGAAAGAAACAATAGATTTTTCTGAAACAAGAAGATGTTTGTTTGTTATTCTTATCGACTCAACCGTGTATATTTTTACATTGCCAAAGAATCTACAAGGTCTAATTTAGAAGAATAAAAAACAAATCACTACAGATTGTGGAAACTTCATGAATTCAATAAGAAGAGTTTCTAGGAGGTGCTTGTTGCCACCATAATTTTTAACTTTAAGGAAAATATTAGATTCTTTGATAAATGTAAGCAATTTAGTCCCCACTCAACTCAAGTCTGGCAAGTGGTTAAAAAATGGTTATTATCCAACTCTTTAGCCAGATTCATGGCCCCGCCTATTAGTTTCAAAAATTCAATCAAATGCTATTGCACCCCCGCCCCCCACCCCCCACCCCTCACCATCCCAATGCTAGATTGCTAAAGCTGAACTTGTTGGAAGTTTGTGTTGATATTTGGTTGTGGCTATATTTGATGTTAGACTTATTGTTCCAAAATTCTCTGGAATGTTTATGGTGCAAATTTATCCTCCTGCATAGTTGGTGCAGTTGTTGTGTTGGTTGTTCTAGAAGTGCTTGGGTCTAGAATCTTTTGTTGATGTTAAGTGTTATTGCAATATTCATTGGATATAGTTTCAATATCATGGTTATGATAGTTATGTCCAGAAACATATTTGTGTTCTTTGGGTGTTGTGGCATTATTCTTTGCTAGTTTTGAGATTCTATGTTTGACCTATCCTTAGGTCCAAATTTTATTTGTAGATGTGTGGTTGTTATTTCATGGGTCTCACCATAGCATGTGGAGAGTATGTTTTTGGATCGATAATTGCTTATATGGTTGCATAACATGTCTCACCATAAGAAAGTGAAGGGTGTAGGTGGTCAAATTTCTCGTTCCCATACTACGACAGGTTTGTGTACCCGTACCAGAAGCAAGGCAGCTCTGGATTTATCAAGGACGAGTTGGTGGCTATCAACAGGAAAGATTCAGAAGATTGCAGATTTGATGCATTCTTATCAATAGGCCTATGTTTTTGCTAGTCTTAGTCACTTTTGTTTTGTAGGTTGTTTTGTGGGCTTGGCCCAAGTTCGTTTAGCTTTTGCTGATGGTTATAGACTTTAATGCTTATTTTCTGGTTATTGTAAAACTTTTGGGTTTCGGGTCCCTATAAAACCTGTTTACCTTAATAAAAAATAATATCATCTCCCTCATAAGTATTTTCTAATTTATCCCAAACTTCATTAGTAGATTCCGAAGATACAACTTTTGTTAATCCAGTCTTAGAAAGAGCACTAAAGATAGAAAATCTTGCCTTTTCATTGTCTTTAAATTACTTAATTTCATCTAGAGTATTCACACTAGTCTTTGGTTTAGTGTATTTCTATGTAATAGACTTCCATACTTCATAGCCAAAAGAAATCAAGTAACTTTGCATCTTCACATTCTAGAAAGCATAGTTAGATTCATCAAGCATAAGAATTGTCAATATGTGCACCATTAGGATCTCCTGAAGTGGTTAAGCTCTTCTCTAAGGAACTAAAACTTTGATACCAATTGTTGAATATTCTAGCGCACAAGACAACTAAGAGGGACGGTGAATCAGTTGTATAAAATCTTAAATCTATTTTTTAACTTTAACATAATCCATGAAAAGATATGAGCATGAAAACTAGAGCACACCATACACAATGAAGCACCAGATTTTATGCGAAAAACCCTCTTAAGGGAAAAACCATGGAGAATGTTATTCTCCATATATGAACACCTGTTAGGGTGACACTAGTTAAGGTGATTTTTACTAAGAAAGGACCACTTCCAGAGGCTCATTGCCAAGAGGTTTCACTGCTCAAGAGAAAGAAAGAGAGGCTCAATATCGAAGGGCTCACTGCCAAAATGAAGAAGAATAAAAGAGAAAGAATCCATAACAAATGCACTTCTGCAACCATAAGATATGTAGACACCTTCAACTCACTGCTTCTAGTAGTGAACACATGAAAGTTCACACTACTCAACAATTTTCACCAACTCAAATACCAGTCTTCAATCGATCAAGAAAATAGATCCTCTTTCAATACACCTTCATCACATTTCACTTTCTTTCACACCTTCAACTATACTCACACCTCTATGTATATTATCATTCTTACATATGCAAATTCTCCCAAGGTCGGCTAAGCATCCCAACCGAACACAATTTAAATTAGGTCTGAACTAAACATTCCCATGGTGGAAAAGAATGTAAAGTGGACCACAACACATCTTAATTAGGACCAAAATAAACATCAAAGATGTTATACAACAATCCATAATCATCAAAATAATAACATGAAGTGTAAACACCATCAAACTTTGAAACCATGCTTTCAAAACCCAAGAACACAAGCCAACTAAAAAGAATGAGGCCAAGGACATTATAAACTTAACTCCAAAACCACAACATCGAAAACCATAACACGATCAAATGTGGAACATCCATTTGATACTGAAACACTGTCAAACATACTGATAAACGTGACTTGCTTATCATAGCAATATGGAGCACCAAATCTAGAATATAATATCTTTAAATATATCTTAACAACATATGCAAACCACGTGAATAGGTATACAACATAGAAGATATGCAAAGCAAATCTCTCAGCACAACTGCATTGAAAACTCAACATCATTTATACCAACCAATCACTAATGACAACCAAGGCATGTTGAGATCAATGGCAATACATAAGTAAGATCCGTCTGTAGGGGTAAGATCAATGGCATTCTGAATTGCTTTCTGGACTAGATAGGTAATTGTGGCTCCCGAGTCGATGATCATGCCTCCGGCACCGTTCGATTGCAGATCAAAAGTTCTAGAATGAATATTTACGGCCGCACCGAAAATGAGAGGGCTAGTTTGTGAAGGAGAGTCCGTGATGGACAAGAGACAGTAAGTGAATTTGTTATGTACCTTGGAGATGAGTGAGATAGGACTTGTTCCAAGGCCCACAAGACCGCCACCCTGAAAAAATCCTCGTCCTTGGTTGTTATGGACGCATCCAAAAGCAATCCCTGCAATCATGCTGTCGCTGCCGCTCCCAATGGACAATGACTCGTAAGCCAGGTCACCGCTGGTCTCAGAACCAACGTCATACCTATAATTAAGCATACAATCTGGATTGCATCCAGTTTTAAATCTCTTCAGAAAATTGCTTAGTGCAGGGAACTCTGGAATACGTGGAGGGATGGAAGATCGGTGTAGATTGAGTGTAGGAATTCCGGCAATACTCCACTCAGTTGCTGGGTAAAATTGAAGTCTCCCTCTGATCTGCGCGTTAAATTCACCCTCAATTTGAAATGTCCGTCCGAAGAAGATGCGATCATGGGAATGCTAAAGCATATGAAGGCCACAACTCCGAACAGCTTAGAATACTCCATTTGTCTCTTACACAGAGAAAAATGCAAAGTGAGAAAGGGCAAAGTGAGTTGATATAAGCAGGTACATGTGTTTCCAACACTGAAGAAGTCTGCCCAATGGAAATTCGGACAAGTCTATGTCGTTAACTTAAACATCACTTGCATCTATAATTTGCAGTGTTTAACAGTAAGTAAACTACAATAAAAAAGCGTAATAGTTAAGATTATCTCACACATATTTGCAGTGTTTAAAAGTAAGTAAACTATTAAAATGCGTAATAGTTAATATCTCTCACATATTTGCAGGGTTCAACTGCAAAAATGTTTAAGACAAGTCGAAACGCTGTTTAACCGAACGCATCTTAGTGAAGACATTTGATAGTCTAAAACGATTAGACATATGACGTGAGGAATATTAGTGGGTCCAAATATTCGCCTTCATGGGCATAATTATTCTTTATTTGCTTCAAATTCCATTTTATGTCATAAAGTAATAAAGTAAAAGCTATTACCACTAAGAGAGAGGTAAACACTCATGTTTCTTTTACATCACAAGACCTCTTTGATATATGAAAGATGATGAAATTACATCCAATTTCGTTGTTAATGTATTGAAATAATACTTTCTTATTAAAAATTAATTTTTAATAAAATAATAGAAAAGAAGAGTGAATAAATAATTCTTTTTTATTTGTTTCTTGTCATTTCTGAAATTCTATTTTATATCATGATAAAATAAAAGTAATTTTCAGTAACATAGAGGAAAGCAATTATGCTCCTTTCACATTACAAGGCTCATTTGACAAGATGATGGAATTACATTTAATGTTTTTCATATAATATAATATAATAATAAACCCTATTAATGTATTCAAATAATTTCTTATTTTAATTTTTTTATCAAAATTGTAGAGAAGTATCAATAGTTGAACAAGTTCACTTATTTATATAGTAATTGCGGTTGTAAAATTTAATCTTATCATATATTTATAAAATATTATCGATAATTAGTTCACATGTAAATTAAAAAACAATGAAATGGTGGCCAAGACCAACATGAATGCATGAGAACTTATAAATATATAAAAAAAACATAATTACGTTTATTAAGAAGTGAAATAAATCATTTTCCATCACAAAGACAAAAGGTGAGAACAATACATACTTTTAACTATCTCATGAAATGTGAAGGATTGTCAAAAAAATTATGACCATTTAAAGTTGAATATGAGGGAGAGGGGTCAATAGTTGTGTGGGAAGAATTTGCAAGAATGTAGTGGTTTCATGTTATATCATACGAGCTCTATGTTTCTTAGAAATATGAATTTGGCTCTATTCTATTCACAACTAATTTGCACAGGTGTGACTCATCATTAAAACCACCACATCAACATGTCTATTGAGAAATTTCTTAAAACTAACTTATAAAAACTTTGTTTAAAGCTTAATCATGATTTCCCTAATAATTGAGAAAAGAAATATATTTTTTTATTAGAACAATATCATAGCTTTTTAAAATATAATTTTTGTGCAACCTAAATGATCTCAATACCTTTTAGAAATCATAAATCTTTTTATCTATAACCTTCATTTTCAACACAAATGGACTAATAGTTTAACACAACAAAAATAATTTGTTTCTATAAAAAATAAAATATTATTGTTTAAAATACAACTTAATTCTAAATTCAAATGAAAATAATATTTTTGACAATCATTTATACTTCATGAAAAAAAGAAGGTATTTCTTGTGGTTATTTTTAATATTTATGATAGGACAAAATATTAATATAAAGTACTCTAACAAATATACATTATCACCAAATAGTTGTATTTAGGATTTTTTGTATAACATTCATAGGTTCTCATGTATTTAAGTATGAATCCAACTTGATCAACAACTGGTTACATTTTGATTCATATGTGTATCAATATATATATGTGCGTGTGTGTGTGTGTGTGTGTGTGTGTGTGTGAGAGAGAGAGAGAGAGAGAGAGAGAGAGAGAGAGAGAGAGAGAGAGAGATAAATGGTATGATTTTAATAACATATGATATTTTTTGGTGGAACTACTATGGAAATCGTGATTAATTTTTGGTTCAATCTTTTAAAAGTTAATTTTAGAATGCTTCTCACTAGATATGCTAATGTGGCAAGTTATGTGATGATTAACACCTTTAAACTTAATTTATAAATAGATAAGAGGCCAAATCATATTTCTAGAAAAAATCAAGGTCATTAAATATTACATGAAACCACTTCTGCTCATAAAGTTAGCCCAAATGACTAATGTTTGTCTCTCTTAAATATTTTAGCTCTCTAATCCTATATTTTTGTAGCATCATATATTATTGACATTAATAATTTTACACAACATTTAACACCCATTATGGTGTATTTTCTCTATTATGCATGTACCTCATTTTGGGATCATTTTGCCAAACTAGTTTAGTTTTCCTATTGTCAAGCCCTTTGTTAGTATATTTTTCTATCGCTAGAGTTCTCAACACTCATTTTTGGATAAAATGGGCTCAACTTTTAATACATAAAATTCAGCCTTGTAATTTGTGTAAATCCAATCTTTGTCAGTGGCATTTTTTCCTTTCGATTAGGTGTTAGTTCCTCAAGTTAGTGGTCTAATTTAGGGATGCACTTGCCTTAGTTTGGTGCTTGGTTGACAACACCTATAGTTTGCCTTAGGTAGGCGATCTATCCAAACCAAGGTATTCCAAAATGCACACCGAAAGGATTTCAATCTACCTTTCATACCACTTAATGCGGTCAAGGATGGAGGGTCTGGAATGGACTATCTAGACATGTAGTAGAATTCAAAACAAAAATGAACAGAAGAAAGAAACATGCAACTATATTGAACATAAAAAATTTCATACATGCACACGCTCATTCCCATATGTAGAATACATCAAGCCCCATTAACCCTACATCTAGGGACATAAGATGCCTTAGCTAGAAATAAAATGCAAAAAAAGGTCTTTTAGATCCTAATTCCCTAACTCTTAACTCTCTAACTATCAAAGTTTCTTTTCAATGAGCTTAGAATATTTAAATACTAAATCCATGCATCGGGAGTGATACATGTCGACCTCATTATGGTCCCAAGCTCCAATTATAGAAAATGTGTAAGTTAGCTCAAGATGGATGAAGAAGTAAAAACCAAAATGTGGAGGGGTGCTTATCTATATTATGTGTTGTGTAGGATTCATTAAGTATAGAATAATGCCACATGCTATCTCTTATAGGTCTTGTTCTAAATCACTTGACAAGGTGAAATTTTGGTGAAGACATCTTCCAAATCGTAGTGTTGTAAATTACAACTTGTGAGATTCTACACCACATAAGCATCTTCACTTTGTGCTAGTTGCAGAATTTATTCACCTTGTTTTTCCTTTGTTTGCATTTCTTGCCTAATTAGTCTTCACCTTGGCCTTTTCCTAATTTTGTTGATTGCTTGACTCATGGACACTAGAACATTGTAGAGATGTTCATGCATTGAACTAGAATCCTATGAATCTACAAATTGAAGGTAGCCATTTGAGAATTATTCCTATGACGAGCAAGAATCTTAATGTCTTAGTTCACACCCATCGACATCAATTTTGTGCTTGGCTTTCTTATCTTCCATTTTGAGTTCCATTTTTAGTTTGGATGATCTCTCTAAGCATTGTACAATCTTGAAGGAAGTTGTAGTAATTCTTTATTCATAGTCTCCAACACTCTTGGCTCTCTTACACATATATTTTCTCTCTCATTTACTTTTAAGTCTCATTATCTTGGTGGTTTGAAGAGAATCTATTTCTTCTTCTTCTCCACTCGACAATCTCTTTGTTTTGGGGTTGAAATGGGAGCTTATTTCCTCTTGCATTTTATTATTTTAATCTCCATAACATATCTATTGTTGTATTTCTTTCATAAATGGTTTTTTTATCTATCTATCCTAACTATCCATGGAGGTGGAAACACCAAAGTAAGGCTCTGACTATGGAAAACCTTTATATATAGCCCCAACAATTTCTCTCTATCATGTGTGTAGGTTTCATTAGAGAAAGGATTTCTTTGATGGAGGCTTTAATCATGGACCAACTGTGAGATCCTTCTTGTCTTCTCCATTTTTTTATAATTCAATTTTATAGTCACTTTCGGTTGTTTACTTAGCTTATAGTCTATCTGGAATACATATTACATCAATTTATACTTTCTATGCACGTCATTATTCTCTATCTATATGGGACAGTAGTACACGATATTGTTATCTTTGACTCGCACACATGTCATTGGGAAAAGGCTATGCAAAGGTTATCAAAGAGTCTTTGTGACCTATCCTTTCAAGTTTGGTAGTTTGAAAGAGCTTCTACCAAGTAAACTCCACTTATATACTTATGTAATTAGTAGCCTATATCTCTTAGCTCACCAAAGCACAAATTTAGTGACATGGAGTAGGTCTATTTTCTCCTCCAATTTTTCATCACCTTGACAGTATCAAATTTTCTCCTCCACATTTTGGTGAACCCAACGTGAAAGAATCTTGATATTGTTTAATCATGTGTGTGTGTTCGAGAAGTAAGTTAAGACTTTGTGAAAAAAAAATTAACTAATACCTTGCATTAGGTCCTTTATTACATGCCTGTAGAGTGGTCTGATTGTTGTAGAGTTTGTTTATAAGCTTTACAACCTAGACTACCACAAGGGCTATTTTAAGGAGGACTTCTATATAGAGTATACAGTCCTACTTGGCTTGGGCCGATGTTCATGGACATTCTCGATCCAAGTGATCCTTTTAATTCTCATCCCCTTAAGAGTATTATGAATTGGGGCTCTTCTACACCTAGATCACAAAATACTACCCCTACAAATAGTCCTCTGGAATATCCTACTATTGAACATGAATTCATAGTCGCCATTTAGCTTGACCATATTCAATCATTAAAGGAGAACTTGTGATACTTTCAAAGGTTTTTAAATCAAGAAAATATTCTCCACTAGGCTGGGAATATGGTAAATACATTAAGAGATATGTCAATCATGGATAGAAAAGGTTTGGATATGTTGAGGGAATTATCCTTAATTAATAAAAGTCATGTGCACCTTGTAGATGCTCCCTCTCAAAATGGTCAATTCAATGCTACTATTCCTCAAATCAATCTTGATATTCATAGAGTGATAGTACACATGGTTGACACTAAACCTATGGATGATCCCTTGATTCCTTGTATCAATGTCTCTAACATCATCCTGGATACTAATATGTCACGAATGCTTCTGTCAATGCCCATGCTTGGACTGGTACTACCTCTAGTGGTGGTACTAGACCTCATGCTAGTGTTTGTGGAGGTGGTGGTCATAGTAAGTATGTATCTGCTACTATGCATAGTACAACTCCACCCCCTCCACCTACTAATCCCTTTTTGAACATCATATTGTAGAAGATGGGATAAATGCAACAACTCATAAATATCAAATCCACCTATTTCAATGTTTGCTACCTTCTTATTATCACAAGAAACCCTTTGATTTGAGTATCTTTAATACAATTCTCCTCTAGGAGACTAAGGCATTGAAGTTTGATTAATTTAGTGGAGAAAGGGGTCTTAATGTGCACATTAATTCTTTCATGACCATGTGTAGTGACTATCATAATTTGGATTTTGTTTTTCTAAAACTATTATCTTCGTCCCTTAATGGAACCATGTTAGAATGGTATAGTTCCTTATTAGATCACTCCATTTAAACATTTGATTAGCTCATGGACTTTTTTCTTGAATTGTTCTAGGAAAACATTAATAGCAAGGTCACCATAGCTAACCTTTTTGATTGCAAGCAAAAGGTGAATGAGAGGGTTATTCATTTTATTTGTCTATACCAATCTATTTGTACAATAATTACCCTTGTCTTGTCAAATAGCAATATGCAAAGGACATTCATTGATAATTTGTAACTGATATTGATAGAAAATTTCTCTTACATATCAAAATATTGTTAATCCATGTTTCACACTCACTTATTACTAGCACACAATGATTCAATTCAAATAATCTACTTCAAATTCTTATGCTAGCACCTTTGAGGATATGTCTTCCATGGAAGGTTCTAGAAGGAATAAGGTTTTGGATAATAATATCAACATACCTTAGGAAACTAAGAGATCTATATAAGAACCACATGGAAATAGGGTCTTTACTAAGTTAAATGATTCTCATTTGAGAATAATTTAGAGATTACTAAGGAATAATTTGATAACCCTTCCTGAGATCAAATTGTTATACAACTCAAATAACTAGAGGACAACTAAGAGGGCGGGTGAATCAGTTGTCACCGGATTATATAACTTTAAGTATTCAAATCCTTATTACCGGAACACATAAACTCAATACCAAAATACATCAACCGAATATCGGAATAGCTGATATAGAAATTAAACATAAACATAAATCATGGAATAGTTACCATGCATCCTGAACACATGACACCAATATTTGTACATGGAAAACCTAGTAAAGGGAAAAATCATGGTGGGAAGCCTAACTACAGTCAAATTATAATACTTTTATAGTAAATATATGATTACAATATGAGGGTCCTGCACATGCAAGAAGGCCAACAACCTAGAGCGCACTTCTCATCACAAAAAGGAGCCTCACTGACTAAAAAATAAATCTAGACTACAATCTGGAATGAAGATTGAACTGCAAAGGTAGCATCTCCTATGCCTAAGTAGAGTTTCAATTAAGCTCGATATCATAGGCCTAAAACCTAGTTTGATCACCTATGATCGACCAAATATTCTACATAGGATTACAACATTATTCACACACAAACCTAGTTTGATCACCTATGATCGACCAAATATTCTGCATAGGATTACAACATTATTCACACACAAATAATTCCATATGCCCATATAGAATGATCTACAAAGAGATCTTACATCATATTTATATCAACCTAGGACCTAAACAATTAGGTTAGCCACCTAAAAGATAATACAATAACTTCATAACATAAACCCATAATCCATTGATCAACCAAGTTGACTTAGGCTGAAACAATGTAAACCAATCATTAAATCCAGTCAATAATGCATCACGAATATCCTCCAACACGTTACATAAACGTATCTATAACCTAGATAACACTAGATGCAAAATAGGTCACCATAAACCAAATCAAACACCACCGATAAATTGGAACACAAACAAGATAACCAACAGCATCCCAAAATCCATCTAGAAGCCATATAAACACCACTTATAATGCCCATCAAAAGATCTTCAGCAAAGCTCTTCCAGTAAAACCCTTACAAGTGGCCAAGAGACATACTAGAAATAAATAATAGCTCCTGAGTCATCAAATCCTGAACCGATTGATCATGATACAGATATGAATAGCATGAATGATGGATCCAAACCAATTCCACAAACCAAAGCACACCAAAGCATACCAGACCAATATCATAATCCAACCACTCTACCAGAACCAACTGGAAACCAATAAACAACCAAAAAAGTTGGTGTTGCCATCAATGACAAAACATCAATGCAACACATAATCAATTCCTCCAAATTGCCAACAATCTCCCCCTTTTGCATTGATGGCAACACTAGATGTGGAAAACATCCAAATGCCAAGAAATCCCAAACAAGTCTCCCCTTATGGAAGACAACTAGCAATCTCCCACAAAATGATATAGAAATGAAGCTTTGAATCGAACTCCCCTAATGAATATATCTATCCCTTATGTTTTTCACTAGATTAACTCTCCCCCTTTGACATCAATGTTAAAGATCTAACATGAATATCAAAGAAAAGTCATAAATCCTCTAATTCTTATAGTTGACTACTCCCCCTAAGTATTAGCACCACCACATCAGTCTAGAATGAGTAATAGCTCTGATAATGCATACTAGATTGATGCCAATCAGCATCACTTGGGTCTATACCAGAGGGGCAGAAACCCCCAATCTATCTCTAAAGTACTTAAATGATTCCTTAGGCAAATGTTTAGTGAAGATGTCTGCAAACTGCTCTTTAGTATTTACATAAACCAGTCTGACTTCATTTGCTTCCACCTTCTCCTTCAAAAATTTATACTTGATAGATATGTGCTTTGTCTTAGAATGAAATACCAGATTCTTTGATATATCAAGAGTAGCAGAGTTATCATAGTGAATAACCATCGGTTCATTACAATCCACCTTTATATCCTTCAACGTTTTCTTCATCCATGGAACTTGTGTATAGTTAGTAGTGGTAGCAACATACTCAGCATTAGCAGTAGATAAAGAAGTACATGACTTCTTTTTGTTGATCCATGAAACAAGTTTCTTTCCAAGAAAGAAAGCTCCATCGGATGTGCTCTTCTGGTCATCAATATCTCCAACCCAATTTGCATGTATATATGCAAATAATGTAAAGTCATCATTTTTAGGATACCACAAACCATATTCAGTTGTTCCTTGCAAGTACGTGAAAATCCTTTTCACCGCACTCTCATGATTTTGTCTAGGATCACTCTAATATATTGATACAACACAAACTGCATTCATTATATCTGGTCTAGTTTGAGTCAGATATAACAAACCTCCAATCATGTAGACTTGTACCTTGTAGGATTTACTAGTGTAGATGAATCATTCTTTATCAATTTCTCACTGGTAACCATAGGTGTACTAACTGGTTTAGAATTTTCCATACCAAATTTCTTCAACACCCTATTGGCAATATGGAAAAATTGATTATGGAGAGATTGATTCCAATATGAAGGAATTGATTATGTGTTGCATTGATGTTTTATCATTGATGTCAACACTAGCTGTTATGCTTGGTTATGGGCAAACAAGTTTTGGTTACCGGTAGAAGATCTAGTGTTACCGGCAGAAGGAACTATTTGTTGGACACTTTTGGGATGATTGGATCAATGGAGTTGTTTGGTTTCATGTGTTACATGTTTCTAGAGCATGTTTTGGTCAGTTGGTATTGACTTGGTAATCGAATGCTATCATACACTCTAGTAAGCTTATACTAGTAAGAGTTTAAGGTTTTACCAGCAAAGCTTTTACTGAGAATCTTTGACAAGATGCACAAGTAGTGTTGGTGTGGCTTCTAGATGGAATTCAGGATGCTGAAGGTGATCATTGATTGTGCGTCTACTGATTGGAGACATTGCTTTGGCATGCTAGACCTAGATTAGGTCTAGTAACTATCTAGGTTATGGATCGATATCATGTTAATATGTTTTTTGCACGTTACCAGGATGTTTTATGGATTGGTTATTGTTGTTTTGATCCTAAGCCGACATGGAATATCATTGCAATATGGATATATGTAATGATCTTATTTTAATATCTTTTAGGTGTCTGACCTAATTGGTTTAGGGCTTAGGGTTTGTATCAATTGATGTAAGATCTCATTGTATATTGTGGCAGAGGAATGTAATGTGGGAATAATGTAATATCATTCAAGCAGAGGAGATTTGGTCAATCATAGGTGATCGAATTGGGTTTATGTAAGAGGTCAAAGGCCTCCATTATTGAGCTTAACTAGGATTGTAATTAGGCATGGTAGATGCTATCTCTCACAGTTCATTATTCTAGATTGTTGTCCAATTATCTAGAGGTGGTTAAAACCTCTCTGTAGTCAGTGAGACTCCTTTGTAATGAGCAGTACGCTCTAGGCAGTGTGCCTTCTTGCATGTACAGGCCCCTCATTTTATCACATACTTTCTGCAGAAGTGTCATCTGACTATGAGTAGGCTTCCCACAATGGTTTTTCCCTTTACTGGGTTTTCCACATACAAATCATGGTGTTATGTGGTATGGTTGCATTGCGTTAATTCTCTACTTCATTCTTATGTCTTATTTATTACCGATATTTTTTATTTCTATTTGGGTATTCAATGTTTATGTGCTCTAGTTAAAATATATAAAATGGTTTGTCTAATATAATCTATTGACAACTGATTCACCCCCCCTCTCAATTGTCCACTAGTTATCCTAGCAATTGGTATCAGAGCTTTGGTCCTCTTTTGTAGAAGCTTAATCGCTTGAGGTAGATCCTATATCAACTAATACTTCAAATCCACCGGCAACTATTTTTAGAGGAGAAATCCCTAAGCTTGATGGAACAAATTACGGGATATGAATAATCAGAATGGAGACTCATCTTAGATGTCTTGGCAAGGATATTTGGGAGATCAAGGATATACACCTTATGATCTAGCATCTAGCAATCCTGCTCCTGCAAACTTGGACAAGAATATTGAGAATGATTGCAAAGCTAGAGAATCCCTCCTATGTGCACTTATTGATCAACACATCATGAGATTAACTCATAAATCATCGGCAAAGGTTATGTGGGATAAATTGTAAACTCTAAATGAAGGTGATCCTACTATCAAAATTACTAAACTTTATGGTTACCGGGTAAGATATGAGAACTTGAAGATGGATGACAATTAAGGAATTGCTACATTAATAGAAAGATTAAAGATTGTCATGGGAATTAAATGTTGTGGGGGATCTCTGAGTGAAGATGAAATAGTTTCCAAAGTATTGAGAGCCCTTCCACCGGCTTACAAGATGAAGGAAACTACAATTAATGAATTGAGAACAATGACAAACACTTTAGTTAACAAAGATATTCTTATTGGAAAATTGTTTGCTTTTGAGCTTCAAGAATTTGGACCTTCTGGAGCTGCAAAGTATGAACCTTCTTTTCATGAATCATCATCCACTCACAATTGTTATTGGAAAGCCTTATATGCAAAAGAATTAGAATATATGAGGAAAGAGGATCGAGAACTTGACCAACTTGAAGCCTTATTTGGTAGAAGAGTACCTAAAGGACTGACAAGAAGTAAGTATCAAGGAAAACCACCTTTTAAATGGTTTTCATGTAATAATATTGATCATTTTACATCTAGATGTCCTAAAAGGAATGGAAGATTTGAAGAAGAAAAATTAAGAAAACATTTAAGCCTAATCAGAACAGATATAGATTCAAGAAAAGAAAATAATGCTACATAGTAGATGAGGAAGGAGTAAGTGATGACTTTGAGGATGAACTGGTAGCAGACTCTTCTAGTGGATCTGGCAATGGAAAGGAATGGGTGTTCTATGCTTTGAAGGAAGATGAACCAAAAGAAGCTATCAAGAATGAAGAAAAGTCCCTAGCAGCAAAAGTTGAAGACAAGGATGAATGGGTAATTGATAGTGAATGCTCACATAATATGACTGGAGATAAAAGGATTTTTTTGTCATTGGAAGAATACAATGGCGATCAAGTCAGATTTGGAGATGACAAACTAGTTGTTATGGTTGGCTATCGGCAAATAGGTTATGGTTACCGACAAAAGGGACTATCTGTTGGACACTTTTAGAATGTTTGGATCAATGGAGTATGTTTTATTTTATGTGTTACATGCTTTTGGAATGTGTTTTGGTTAGTCGGTATTGACTTGGTGAATGGATGCTATCATACACTCTAGTAAGCCTATACCGGTAAAGGTTTAAAGTTTTATTGGCATAACTTTTATTGAGAATTATTGACAGGATGCATAAGTGGTGTTGGTGCGGCTTCTAGATGGAATTTAGCATGCTGAAGGTGATCATTGGTCGAGCTTCAACTACTTGAAGACATAGCTTTTGCATGGTGGACCTAGAATAGGTTTGGTGCTTATCTAGGTTATGGATCGATATCATACTAACGTGTTCTCTACATGTTACTAGGATGTTTTATGGATTGGTTAATGTTGTTTTGGTCTAAGCCAACATGACATATCAATGTAATATGGATATATTGAATGATCTTATTGTAACATATTTTAGATGGCTGACCTAATTGGTTTTAGACCTTAGGGTTTGTATAAATTGATTTAAGATCTCATTGTAGATCATGGTAGTGGTCATGAAATGTAATATCATATGTGAAGGAAATTTGGTCGATCATAGGTGATCGAGTTGGGTTTATGTAAGAGGTCAAAAGCCTCTGGTGTTGAGCTTAACCGAGACTATAACTAGGCATGGTAGATGCTATCTCTGGAAGTTCATTCTACTGGATTGCTATCCAATTATCTAGAGGTGGTTTTAACCTCTGTGCAGTTAGTGAGACTCTTTTGTAATGAGCAATGCGCTCTAGGCAGTGTGCCTTCCTGCATGTGTAGGCCCCTCATTGTATCACACTTTCTGCAGAAGTATCATCTGACTGTGGCTAGGCTTCCCACCATGGTTTTTTCCTTTATTGAGTTTTCCACGTACAAATCATGGTGCTATGTGGTATGGTTGCATTGTACTAATTATTTGTTTCATTCTTAAGTTGTATTGCATACCGGTATCTGTTTCTACCTGTATCTATTTCTGCTATTCCAGTACTTAATGCTTATGTGCTCTAGTTTAAAGGTTGTAAAGTGGATTAATTGATATAATCTATTGACAACTGATTCACACCCCCCTCTCAGTTGTCCATTGGTTATCCTAAAAATTGGTATCAGCACCTTTGTCCTCTTTTGCAAAAGCTTAACCGCTAGAGGTAGATCCTATGGCAACTAATCCACCGACAACTATCTTTAGAAGAGAAATCCCTAAGCTTGATGGAACAAATTATGGGATATGGAAGATTCAAATGGAGACTCATCTTAGTTGTCTTGGCAATGATATTTGGGAGATCATTGAGAAAGGATATACACCTTATGATCTGGCATCTAGCAATCCTGCACCTACAAACTTGGACAAGAATATTGAGAATGATTGTAGAGCTAGAGAAGCCCTCCTATGTGCTCTTACAAATCAGAAAATCATGGGATTAATTGATAAATCATCTGCAAAAGTTATGTGGGATAAATTGCAAACTCTAAATGAAGGTGATCCTTCTGTCAAAATTGCTAAACTTGATGGTTACCGAGTAAGATATGAGAACTTGAAGATGGAAGACAATGAAAGAATTACTACATTTTTTGACAGAGTAAATGAGATTGTCATGAGAATTCAATGTTATGGACGATCTCTAAGTGAAGATGAAATAGTTTCCAAAGTCTTGAGAGCCCTTCCACTAGCTTACAAGATGAAGGCAACTGCAATTAATGAATTGAGAATAATGGAAAACACTTCAGTTAACAGAGACATTCTGATTGGGAAATTATCTTCTTTTGAGCTTGAGGAATTTGGACCTTCTAGAGTTGCAAAATTTGAACCTGCTTTTCATGCATCATCAACATCTACTGACAATAATGACTGGAAAGCCCTATATCCAAAAGAACTAGAAGATATGAGGAAATAGGATGAATAATTTGAGAAAATTGAAGCCTTATTTGCTAGAAGAGTACCTAAAGGACTGGTAGGAAGTAAGTATGAAGGAAAAGCACCTTTTAAATGTTTTACATGTAATAAGATTGGTCATTTTGCATCTAGATATCCTAAAAGGAATGGAAGATTTAAAGAAAGAGTCAAGAAATTATTTAAGCCTAATCAGAATAGATACAAATTCAAGAGAAACAAACAATGATACATAGAGGATGAGGAAGGAGTAAGTGATGACCCTAAGGATGAACCAACAATAGACTCTGCTAGTGGATCCCGCAATGAAAAGGAATGGGTGTTCTATGCTTTGAAGGAAGTTGAACTAGAACTAGCTATCAAGAATGAGGAAAAGGTCCTGGAGAAAATTTGAAGACAAGGATGAATGGATAATTAATAGTGGATGCTCACATCATATAATTGGAGAAAAAAGAAAAAAGAAATTCTCTGTAAGAATACAATAACGATCGAGTAAGATTTGGGGATTTCAAAGCATGTATGATCAAAGGTAGATGCACTATTTCTCTGGATGGTAAGCATAATACTAATAATATCTATTTTGTAGAAGGTTTAAAGCATAATCTTTTGAGTGTTGGTCAATTGGTGGACAACGGATTCCAACTTCAGTTTAAAGACAGAAAATGCAAAATCATTAACAAGACTGGTTTGGAGATTGCAACTGGTACTCAAACTAGAGGTAATATATTTCACCTGAATACTAGTAATAAGACATGTTTGATTGCTCATATTGATGAGAGTTGGCTATGGCATAATAGGTTGTGGCATGTTAATTTTGATTGTATTGTTAAGATCAGTTCAACAAAGGCAGTTAGAGATATACCTAAGATTATGATGCCTCATAATCCGGTATGTAAGGAATGTCAATTAGGAAATAAAGTTAGATCTTCTTTTAAGAGAATACATGATAAATCTAATGATGTAGTTGATTTGATTCACACTTATTTAAGTGGTTCATCAAGGACTAGAAGCTTTCAAGGTGATAGGTACTTCATGCTAATAATTGATGACTATTCTAGAATGATGTGGGTGATTTTTCTTAGGGAGAAGTTTGAAGCTATTGAAAAATTCAAGATCTTTAAAGATAAGGTAGAAATTGAAACTGCATTGAAAAAACAATGTCTTAGATCAAATGAGTTCACTTCTCATGAATTTAATAGTTACTATGAGACAAATGGGATTGGGAGACAGTTATCAGCACCTAGGACTCCTCAGCAGAATGGAGTAGTGGGAAGGAAGAACATAACCATTTTGGATGCAACAAGAACCATGATGATAGAATCCAAATTGCCTCACATCTACTAGAGACAAGAAGTAAGTACAGTAGTCTACACATTCAATAGAGTTCACATCAAAGGTGAAACCGGTAAGACTCCTTATAAATTGTGGTTTGGACATACACCTACTATTAAATATTTCAAAATTTTATGAATTATATGCTATATCAAAAGGGATGATTCAATTGGGAAGTTTGATCCTAGATGTGATGAAGGAATATTTCTTGGATACTCTATTCAAAGCAAAGCATATAGATGTTATAACAAAAGATTGTAGAAAATTGTGGAGAGTGCAAATGTGAAAGTGGATGAACAATACAGAAATCAATCTATATCATCTGATAGGGAACCGGTAGTGGAAATGATCATAACTGAACTGGAAATGCCTCAACCGGTACAGGACACTGAGATAGTTACACTGGTACAATTAGAAAAGTCAACTGTGACTGATGATCAGATCAGTGAACCTGAAGTTCAGAAGACACCAAGGTTTTTAATATTAAATCATTCTGAAGATCAAATCATTGGAGATAGGAACAAGGGAGTTATGACAAGAAGAATATTGGCAAATGAAGAGGTATGTCTTATTTTTCAAATTGAACTGACATCTATTATTGAAGCTTGTAAAGATAAACATTGGTTAAAGGCTATGGAAGATGAATTAGATTAGATAGAGAAGAATGAGACTTGGACTTTAGTTCCCCAACCCAAAAATAAGAATGTGATAAGAACTAAATGGGTTTTTAGAAATAAACTAAATGAGGATGGTCAAGTTGTAAGAAACAAAGCTAGATTAGTTTGTAAAGGATATTCTCAAATGGAAGGAATTGATTATGGTGAGACATTTGCACCTGTAGCTAGAATTAAAGTTGTTAGACTATTTCTTGCCTACACAACATATAAGAACTACAAAGACTATCAAAGGATGTTAAATGTTTATTTTTTAATGGTGAACTTGAGGAAGAGGTATACATTGAGTGGCCTGATGGATTTTTATTAATAGATGATAAAGATATGGTTTGGAGGTTAAGAAAAGATTTATATGGACTGAAACAAGCTCCTAGAGCATGGTATGCAAGATTGGATAAATATATTTTGAAGCTTGGTTTTACTAAAGGCAGTGCTGATAGTAATTTATATTACAAAATCATTGACGATGATATTCTAATTATTGAAGTATTTGTTGACGATATCATTTTTGGAGGAGAAGATAAATTGTGCATGAAATTTTCTAACAATATGAAGAATGAATTTGAAATGTCCATGATTGGTGAGATGAGATTTTTCTTAGGTTTGCAGATTACTCAAACTAACAAAGGCATTTTTATTTGTTAAACTAAGTATCTCAGGGAATTGTTGAATTTTTTTGGTATGGATAATTCCAAACTGGTAAGTACTATTATGATGACAAGTGAGAAATTATCTATCAAAGACACATCTACACTAGTAAATTCAACAAGGTATAAGTCTATGATTGGTGGCTTGTTATATCTGACTTGGACTAGACTAGATATTATGAATGTAGTTAGTATTGCTTCAAGATATCAAAGTAATCCTAAAGAAAACCATGAATGTGTAGTAAAAAGGATATTCTGGTATTTGCAAGGAACAACAAAATATGACTTGTGGTATTCGAGACATGATAACTTCACCTTATGTGCATATATAGATTTAGATTAGGTAGGAGATACTGATGACAGGAAAAGAACTTTTGGTGGAGCTTTCTTTCTTGGATCAACAAAAAATAGGATGCATTTCTTTATCTACTGCAGAAGTTGAATATGTTTCATAATTGCACTCAAGTCATGTGGACGAAGCAAATACTGAAGGATATCAGGGTAAATTATAGTGAACCGATAGTTATCTACTATGATAACTTTGCAGCTATTGACATGTCTAAAAATCTAGTATTTCACTCTAAGACTAAGCACATCTCAATAAAGTATAACTTTCTAAAGGACAAGGTGGAAGAAAAGAAAGTCAAATTGGTTTATGTGAACACTAAAGAGCATATTGCAGACATATTCACAAAACTCTTGTCTAAAGAATCATTTGAATATTTGAAAAATAGGTTTGGGGTATCTACCCCTCCAACAAAGACTTAGTTGATTCTCCACTACATCATTCTAGTATGGATCAACAACTTTATCCTTTGCTCTGGATTAATGTAGTGGTTCTACTACTCAGGGAGAGTAGTCAACTTTGAGATTCACAAATTTTGATGTATGTGTCATATCTTTGGCATTGATGTCAAAGGGAGAGAGATATTTATGTGAAAAAAGAAAACTTAAGGATTTTTTCAGAGCTTTACAGAGATATTATTCAGAAGGGGAGTTTGGTCTTTGCTATATCTTTGAGTGGGAGATTGTTGGTTGTCTACCATTAGGGGAGACTTGTTTGGCATTTCTTGGTACTTAAATGTTTTTCACATCTAGTGTTGTCATCAATGCCAAAGGGGGAGATTGTTGGAATTATGGAAGGATTGTTTATGTGTTGCATTGATGTTTTGTCATTGATGTCAACACTAGTTGTTATGGTTGGCTATCGACAAATAGATTTTGGCTACCGATAGACAAGTTTTGGTTATCGACAGAAGAGACTATCTGTTGGACACTTCTGGCATGTTTGGATCAATGGAGTATGTTTTATTTTATGTGTTACATGCTTCTAGAATGTCTTTTTGTCAGTTGGTATTAACTTGGTTATTGGATTCTATCATACACTCTAGAAAGCCTATACCAGTAAAGGTTTAAGGTTTTACTGGCTGAACTTTTATTGAGAATTTTTGTTAGGATGCATAAGTGGTGTTAGTGTGGATTCTAGATGGAATTGAGGATGCTGAAGGTGATCATTGGTCAAGCTTCAACTACTTGAAGACATAGTTTTGGGGTGGTGGACCTAGAATAGGTTTGGTTCTTATCTAGCTTATGGACCGATATCATGTTATCGTGTTCTCTACATGTTACCAGGATGGCTTATGGATTGGTTAATGTTGGTTTTTTCTTAGCCGACTTGGCATATCAATGTAATATGGATATATGTAATGATGTTATTGTAACATCTTTTAGATGGCCAACCAATTTGGTTTTAGGCCTTAGGGTTTGTATAAATTGATGTAAGATCTCATTGTAGATTTTGGTCGTGTTCGTGAAATGTAATATCATATGCAAAGGAGATTTGGTCGATCATAGGTGATTGAGTTGGGTTTATGTAAGAGGTCAAAGGCCTCCAAAGTTGAGCTTAACTAAGACTATAATCAGCCATGGTAGATGCTATCTCTGGCTATTCCTTCTACTGGATTGTTGTCCAATTATCTTGAGGTGGTTTTAACCTCTCTATAGTTAGTGAGACTCTTTTGTAATGAGCAGTGCACTCTAGGCAATGTGCCTTCCTGCATGTGTAGGCCCCTCATTATATCACATACTTTCTCGAGAAGTATCATCTGACTGTGGGTAGGCTTCCCACCATGGTTTTTCCCTTTACCAGGTTTTCCACATACAAATGATGGTGTTATGTGGTATGGTTGCATTGTGGTTATTATTTGTTTCATTCTTAAGTTGTATTGCTTATCGGTATCTATTTTTTCTATTTCGGTAGATAATGTTTATGTGCTCTAGTTTAAAGATTGCAAAGTGGATTAATTGATATAATTTGTTGACAACTGATTCACCCCCCCTCTCAGTTGTCCATCGGTTATCCTAACAAATAATGATAATGTCTATTATGTAGAAGGTTTAAAGCATAATCTTTTAAGTGTTGGTCAATTGGTGGACAAGGGATTCCAACTTCAGTTTGAAGACAAAAAATGCAAAATCATTAACAAAACTGGTTTGGAGATTGCAACCTGTACTCAGACTAGAGATAATATCTTTCACTTGAACACTGGTAATAAGACATGTTTGATTGCTCATATTGATGAGAGTTGGTTTTTGCATAAGAGGTTGTGTCGTGTTAATTTTGATTGTATTGTTAAGATTAGTTCAACAAAGGCAGTTAGAGATATACCTAAGATTATGAAGCCTCATAATCCGATATCTAAGGAATGTCAATTGGGAAAGAAAGTTAGAACTTCTTTCAAGAGAATACATGATAAATCTAATGATGTGCTTGATTTGATTCACACTGACTTATGTGGTCGAGCAAGGACTAGAAGGTTTCAAGGTGATAGGTATTTCATGTTGATAATTGATGATTATTATAGAATGATGTGGGTGACTTTTCTTAGGGAGAAATCTGAAGATTTTGAGAAACTCAATATCTTGAAAGCTAAAGTAGAAATAGAAACTTGATTGAAAATCAAATGTCTGAGATCAGATCAAGGCGGTAAGTTCACTTCTCATGAATTTAAAAGTTACTCTGAGACAAATGGAATTAGGAGATAGTTATCTGCACCTTGGACTTCTCAGCAAAATGGAGTAGTTGGAAGGAAGAATAGAACCATTTTGGATGCAGCAAGAACCATGATGATGTAAGCCAAATTGTCTCACATCTACTGGAGAGAAGCAGTGAGTACACCAGTCTACACATTCAACAAAGTTTACATCAAAGGTGAAACCAGTAAGACCTCGTATGAATTATGATTTGGCCATACAACTAGTGTTAATATTTTAGAATTTTTGGAAGTAAATGTTATATCAAAAGGGATGATTCATTTGGGAAGTTTGATCCTAGATGCGATGAACGAATATTTCTTGGATATTAAATTCAAAGCAAAGCATATAGATGTTATAACAAAAGATTGCAAAAAATTGTGGAGAGCATAAATATGAAAGTGGATGAGCAATATAGAAATCAATCTACATCATATGACAGGGAACCAGTAGTGGAAATGATCATAACTGAATAGGAAATGCCCCAACCGGTACAAGACACTGAGACAGTTACACTAGTACAATCAAAAAATTCAGTTGTGACTGATGATCAGCATAGTGAACCTAAAGTTTAGAAGATACCAAGGTATGTAATGTTAAATCATTATGAAGATCAAATCATTGTAGATAGGAACACGCTAGTTATCACAAGAAGAAGGCTGAAAAATGAAGAGGTATGTCTTATTTCTTAGATTGAACTGGCATTTGTTATTGAAGCTTGTAAAGATAAACATTGGTTAAAGGCTATGGAAGATAAATTAGATTAGATAGAGAAGAATGAGACTTGGACTTTAGTTCCCCGCCCTAAAAATAAGAATGTTATTGGAACTAAATAGGGTTTTAGAAATAAACTAAATGAGGATGGTCAAGTTACAAGAAACAAGGCTAGATTGGTTTGTAAAGGATATTCTTAAATGAAAGGAATTGATTATGGTGAGACAGTTGCACATGTAGCTAGATTTGAAATTGTTAGACTATTTCTTCCCTATGCAGCATATAAGAACTATAAAGTCTATCAAATGGATGTTAAATGTGCATTTTTGAATGGTGAACTTGAGGAAGAGGTATACATTGAGAAGCCTAATGGATTTTCACTGACAGATGATAAATATATGGTTTGCAGGTTAAGGAAAGCTTTATATGGATTGAAACAAGCTCTTAGAGCTTGGTATGCAAGACTGGATAAATATCTTTTGAAGCTTGGTTTTACTAAAGGTAGTGCTGACAGTAATTTATATTACAAAATCTTTGATGATGATATTCTAATTATTGAAGTATTTGTTGATGATATCATTTTTAGAGGTGAAGATAAATTGTGCATGGAATTATCTAATAATATGAAGAATGAATTTGAAATGACCATGATTGGTGAGATGAGATTTTTCTTAGGTTTGCAGATTACTCAAAATGACAAAGGTATTTTTATCTGTCAAACTAAGTATCTAATGGAATTGTTGAAGAAGTTTGGTATGGATAATTCCAAACCGGTAAGTACTCCTATGGTGACAAGTGAGAAATTATCTATTAAAGACACATCTGCACTAGTAAATCCAACAAGGTATAAGTCTATGATTGGCGGCTTGTTGTATCTAACTCAGACTAGACCAGATATTATGAATGTAGTAAGTATTATTTCAAGATATCAAAGTAATCCTAAATAAAATCATGAATGTGCAGTAAAGAGGATATTCTGTTATTTTCAAGGAACAATAGAATATGGTTTATGGTATTCTAGAGATGATAACTTCACTTTATGTGCATCTACATATTTAGATTGGGTAGGAGATACTGATGATAGGAAGAGCACTTATGGTGGAGCTTTCTTCCTTGGAAAGAAATTGGTTTCATGGATCACCAAAAAATAGTCATCCATTTCTTTATCTACTGTAGAAGTTGAATATGTTGCAGCAACAACTAATTGCACTGAAGTCTTGTGGATGAGGAAAATGTTGAAGGATGTCAAGGTAAATTGTAGTGAACCGATAGTTATATATTATCATAACTCTGCATCTATTCACATGTCTAACAATCTAGTATTTCACTCTAAGACTAAGCACATATCAATAAAATATAACTTTCTGAAGGTCAAGGTGGAAGAAAAGGAAGTCAAATTGGTTTATGTGAACACTAAAGAGAAGATTGTAGATATATTCACTAAACCATTGTCTAAGGAATCATTTTAGTATTTGAGAGACAGGCTAGGGGTATCTAGCCCTCTGACATAAACTTCATTGATGGAACAAATCATCAATCTGGTATACATCATCAGAAATTTCCTTTGTTTCGGGTTGATGTAGTGGTGCTACTACTCAGGGGGAGTAGTCAACTTTGAGATTCATAGAATTTTTATATCTATGACATATCTTTGGCATTGATGTCAAAGGGGGAGAGTTATATGTGAAAAATAATATTTATGGGAGATATTCAGATTGGACTGCACTCCTCAAAGGGAGTCAGTTTTTCATGAGAAATGTTTGGCACTTCTTGGCACTTAGATGTTTTCTTTATCTAGTGTTGCCATCAATGTCAAAGGGGGATATTGTTGGCAATATGGAAGAATTAATTATGGGGAGACTGTTGGCAATATGGAGGAATTGATTATGTGTTGCATTGATGTTTTGTCATTGATGTCAATACTAGTTGTTACGGTTGGTTACCAACAGATAGGTTTTGGTTACTAGTAGAAGATCTAGTGTTACCAGCAGAAGGGACTATCTATTGGACACTTCTGGCATGATTTGAGTAATGGAGTATGTTTGGTTTCATGTGTTACATGTTTCTGGAGCATGTTTTGGTCAGTTGGTATTGACTTGGTGATCGTATGCTATCATACACTCTAGAAGCTTATACCGATAGAACTTTTATTGAGAATCTTTGACAGAATGCAAAAGTAGTGTTGGTGTGGCTTGTAGATGGAATTCAGGATGCTGAGGGTGATCATTGATCGTGCCTTGACTGAATGGAGACATTTCTTTGGTGTGGTGGTCCCAGATTAGGTCTGGTACCTATCTAGGTTATGGACCGGTATCATGTTAATGTGTTCTCTACACGTTACTAGGATGTTTTATGGATTGGTGATTGTTGTTTTGATCTTAATCCGACATGGCATATCATTTTTATATGGATATATGTAATGATCTTATTGTAATATCTTCTAGGTGGCTGACCTAATTGGTTTAGGGCTTAGGGTTTGTATAAATTGATGTAAGATCTCATTGTAGATTGTGGCATGGGAATGTAGTGTGTGAATAATGTAATATCAACAATATCATTCAGGCAAAGGAGATTTGATCAATCATAGGTTATCGAATTGGGTTTATTTAAGAGGTCAAAGGCCTCTAGTATTGAGCTTAACTAGGATTGTAATCAAGCATGGTAGATGCTATCTCTGGTAGTTCATTCTTCTAGATTGTTGTCTAATTATCTAGATGTGGTTATAACCTCTCTGTAGTCAGTGAGACTCCTTTGTAATGAGCAGTATGCTCTAGGTAGTGTGCCTTCCTACATGTGTAGGTGCCTCATTGTATCACATACTCTCTACAGAAGTATCATCTGACTATGGGTAGGCTTCCCATCGTGGTTTTTCCTTTTATCGGGTTTTCCATGTACAAATCATGGTATTATGTGGTATGGTTGCATTGTGTTAATTCTTTTCTTCATTCTTAAGTCTTATTGCTTACCGGTATTTGTTTTTGCTATTCGGGTATTCAATATTTATGTGCTCTGGTTAAAAGTTATAAAGTGGTTTGTCTAATATAATTTGTTGACAACTAATTCACCCCCCCCCCCTCTTATTTATCCTTCGGTTATCCTAACACACCCTAGAATAATTAGCTTGACAGATGAAAATATATTTATTAGTCTAAGTAATCTGCAAACCTAAGAAAAATTTCATCTCCCCAATCATGGACATCTCAAATTCATTCTTCATATTGTTAGAGAATTTCATACACAACTTATCTTCACCTCCAAAAATGATATCATCAACAAAGACTTCAATAATCAATATGTCATCATCAGTGATCTTATAATATAAATTGTTGTCAATATTACCTTTAGTGAAATCAAGCTTCAAAATATATTTATCCAATCTTGCATACCAAGCTCTAGGGGCTGGTTTCAATCCATATAAAGCTTTTTTTAACCTGCAAACCATGCTTTTGTCATCTGAAAGTGAAAATCCATCAGGTTGCTTAATATAAACTTCCTCTTCAAGCTCTCCATTTAGAAATGCACACTTAACATCCATCTGATAAACCTTGTAGTTCTTATGTGCTTCATAAGCAATAAATAATCTCATAGCTTCAATCCTAGCTACTAGTGCAAAGGTTTCATCATAATCAATTCCTTCCTTTTGAGAGTATCATTTACAAGAAAATCTAGATTTATTTCTCACGACTTGTCCATTTTCATTCAATTTATTTCTAAAAACTCATTTAGTTCCAATAACATTCTTATTTTTAGGTCGGGGAACTAAAGTCCATGTGTTATTCTTTTCCATCTGATCTAATTTTTCTTGCATAGCTATCATCCAACTTTCATCTTTACAAGCTTCAATTATTGATGTCGGCTCAACTTGAGAAATTAAACATACCTCATTAGCTGCCAACCTTCTTCTTGTTATTACTCCTTTGTTTTTGTCTCCAATGATCTAATCTTCTGAATGATTCAATCTTACATACCTAGGAGTCTTTTGATTTTTTGTTCCTCTATCCTGAACTTCAGTTACTGTTAAATTTTTTGATAATGTCGGAGTAACTAGTTCAACATTTTGTTCTAGTGTAGGTGCTACCGATTCAGTTATGATCATTTCCACTGTCAGTTCTCTCTCATAAGTTCTGCGGTTCTCTCAAAAAAATTTATTTGACTTTTGTTTTTCTCTTTTTTCTTGACATTTGTGCTCTCCATAATTCTCTACAATCTTTTGTTATAACATCTATATGCTTTTCTTTCATTAGAATAACCAAGAAATATTCCTTCATCACATCTAGGATCAAACTTTCCAATGTAATCATCTCTTTATATATAACATTGACTACCAAAGATTCTGAAATAATTAACTATTAGTGTATGACCAAACAATAACTCATAAGGTGTCTTACCAGTATCTCCTTTGATATGAACTCATTTTAATGTGTATATCATCATGCTTATAGCTTCTCTCCAGTAGATATGAGGCAGATTAGCTTTCATCGTCATGGTTCTAGCTGCATCCAAGATAGTTTTGTTCTTCATTTCCACAACTCCTTTCTACTGAGGTGTTCGGGGTGCAGACAACTATCTCCTTATCCCATTCTTCTCACAGTAGTTGTTAAATTCACCAGATGTGAATTCTCCACCCCGATTTGACCTTAAGCATTTAATCTTCAATCTTATCTTTGTCTCAACTTTAGCTTTAAATATTTTAAACTTTTCAAATGCTTCAGACTTCTCCATTAGAAAATTAACCCACATCATTATTGAATAGTCATCAATGATTAGCATGAAATGTCTATCACCCTAAAAAACTTTGATTCTAGTAGGACCAAACAAATATGTATGAATAAGATCGAGAAAATCATTAGATTTATCTTGTATACTCTTAAAAGTAAAACTGATTTGCTTTCCCATTCGACATTCCTTACATACCAAATTATAGGGCTTTACAATCTTAGGTATATCTCTAACTGCCTTAGTAGAACTGATCTTCATAATGAAATCAAAATTCACATGACGCAACCTCTTATGTCATAGCCAACTCTCATCAATTTGTGCAATCAAACATGTCTTCTCACCGGAGTTCAAATGAAAGATATTACCTTTAGTTTGTGTATCGATTGCAATCTCCAATCCATATCTGATGATAATCTTGCATTTTCTATCCTTGAACTGTAATTGAAATCTCTTATCCACCAACTATCCTACACTCAAAGGATTATGCCTTAAACCTTCAACATAATAAACATTATCAGCGTTATTCTTACCATCCAATGATATTGTTCCTCTTCCCTTGATTGTGCATGCTTTGTCATCTCCAAATCTAACCAGACCACCATCAAATTCTTGCATAGATAAGAACTTCCTTATATATCTAGTCATACAATGTGAACATCCACTATGAATTACCCATCCATCCTTGTCTTCAATTTTAGTAGCAAGGGCATTCTCTTTAGGCACCGGATCCTCTTCCTTGATAGCCAAAAATACCCATTCCTTTTATCCACTAGCTGAATCTTGTGTCAATTCATCACCAAAATTAGTCACACCTTCCTCATCCACAAAGTAGCATGATTTGTCTTTGTTTCTCCTATACTTATGCTTGTTCTAATAATCATAATTAGGCCTAAAAGATCTTCTAGCTCTTTCTTCAAATTTTGAATTCCTTTCAAGACATCTAGATACAAAATGACTTATCTTATTACATGCAAAGCATTTAAAAGGTGATTTTCCTTCATACTTACTTCCTATCGGTCCTTTAGGTACTCTTCTAGGAAATAAGGCTTCAAGTTGCTCAAACTCTTCATCTTCTTTCTTCATATCCTCTAGCTCCTTCACATATAAAGCTTTCCAATCACTCTTTCTAGTAGATGATATAGATGCATGAAAAGCAGGTTTAGATTTTACAACTCCAGAAGGTCCAAATTTCTCAAACTCAAAAGCAAATAACTATTGGCACTGTGTTGTCATTGATGTCAACTGGTATAGCAGATTACCTTATAGTTGTCATCGGTATTGCATGTTACTGGTAGAGAAGGATAGCCAGTATGGTATAATAGTTAATATGTTGTCTTTGATGTCAACCAGCCTTGTGATGTCATTGATGATCATCGGTACACAAGTCAGTGTGGGCTTGTGTTAAAGACAAGTATTGGAGATCGGCCTAATATGATGTCTTCTACAAGAATGTAAGATGTTGGGTTGTTGATTGTGATGAAGAGGGGGAATGTTATGAAGAATCAAATCAACACTCAAGGAGAAGTATGTGCAAGTTATCGGTATGATATTGGATGTCAATCTGCAGGATTCCCACTAGATGAAGAGAAGACTGACAGTGAGTGTGCCCAAACTGGATCACATGTGCCTGTTTGATGATATGTTTCTCAAATGTGGAAGCCATATTGGTGTAATGCAGGATGCAGATGACAAGGATCCACTCCCATTGGTAAGTGGAGCTTATCTCCCATTATGCAAGGGGTGCATCATAGTTCTCTGAGATAAGATAGAAGAGTTAACAGCAGGTAATTGAATGCTCACACTGGATCTACCGATGAATTACAAACATGCCTCAAGTGCATGAAGTCAAAGATATGCATTGAACTGACAGATGAAGAGTGAGGGGCTTATAACTTAGACAAATGAGTATAACACCTTAACCAACCAGTTAAGAGAAGAACTGGTCAAATAATGAACAAGGCAAAAGGTTGAGAAGTTACAAATAGAGAGTGCAACTAGACTGAAAATGGAGAAAGGCATTGTTGTAGATGCAGATAGATGAAGTTTGATATTACCGGTGTGCATGGTATCATACCAGTTTACATGCAGAAGATACTATTTGTATAGAGGACAACTGGTAAGGTAAAAAGTGTAGATGCAGAAGGCTCCCATCTCCTGTAGATGCACATGAGGTAAGTTGGCAAGTGTATTGACCGGTTTAGGTGCTCCACCGAAAGAGAAGAAAGGTGCAATGTTGATGAGAAACTGGTTAGGGTATAACCAATAGGGTTAGTGAACTGAAAGATAAAATTGGTTGTGTTTTGGTCACTAATAGAGTTCAAGTTGACATGGAGACCTGAGCTGAGGTGGACACTGACAAAGTGGCCACGTGGAGTTGAAGTGGCAAGTATGCATGCATAGGTCAGAGTGGTGTGTTGATCAAGTGTCTGTCGGCGAGGTAGATGGTGGCAGGTCGATATTTATGTTGATTGCATGATTCATGGGATGTGTAGCAGAGGTTTGCGGCTCGAGATAAAATGGACAATAGAGATCCAGGACAAACTGATTGAGCAAATCAAACCAGGTGAAGGAAACTGCCAATCCATTCTTGGTGATCAACCAAGAGATCAACGGACAGATTAAATGCAAATTGCTAAATATAGAAGGTGTGTTCTGGAAGGCATGACAATGGTAGTGTTGATTGATGATTTGTATATCATCAATCAAGGAAATTAGATCTAATGAGACCTGATTGGATTTGGTTTTCCTTGAGGTCAATGAAGAAACCCTAACTGCCTGAAGTTTCAATTGGTTTTTGGTCGGAAGACTTGCTTATAAATATGCAAGTCAAAATTGATGAAAGGGGTTTCTACTACATGAGAGAGTGAAGAAGTGAAGAGAATCATTTAGTCAAGTGCTCAACATTGATCAGAGAAGAGACTCAGTGTGTGAGAGAGAGAATCGGGTTGAAGAGTTCAACCAGTGAGAGTATGGCAACCGGTGAAAGGGTTTAGCAGAGGTTTAACTGGTAAGGCCAAAGCAACTAGTAAACTACAAAAGTGCATTAGTGAAGTCAACTGATAGTAGTAGAACTAGTAGGGAGGCAGTTGAGAGTGAAGTGGTGAAGAGTGATTGTTTGAAGAGATCTGGTAGGTAGGAAATAGAGCAAAGATAAACCGATAAGCAACAAAAATGACAACAATACTTTGGTCTGACAATGTATCTGAAAAGAAGAGTGAGCACCAATGTGTAAGAAGGAGTGGGTGAAGGAAAGAAGAGAGAGAAAGTGAGAATAAGAGAGGAGAGGAATGAAAAATGGTAGAAAGAAGAGTAGAGGGTAACCGGTAGAGAAGAGTAAACCGGTAGAGAGATTATTTTCTGTGGTTGCAGGAATCACTTGTAACTGGACTACTACTATTGTATTTGATAATGCTCATTGTTGATCACTGAGTTAGTGCCCTAAATAAGGGGTTGGTGCTCCTTGGGTTGGTTCCTAAGATCAGGGGTTGGTTCTCCTTGGGTTGGTGCCCTAAATATTGTAATCACATTTTCATTGTGGGGTTGGATTGGAGCGGAAGGTCTCCAGCACCATTTCTCACTGAGGTTTTTCCCCACTATGGGTTTTCCTCATATAACTAGTGTTATGTGATGTGATCCTTTTGTGTTGTTGCATTGTGTTATCTTTCCTTATCTTACTGGTAGGTAAAAAAATTATAAGGAACCAATAAATGCACCTTAGGATAAAGAAGGTAAAGTTTGGAAATCATTGATTCACCTGCCCTCTCAGTGGCATCTTGTGTCCAACAATTGATATCAAAGCATAGGTTCCTATTTGATAAGCTTTCTCCAGCTTGGGTAGATTCTTGTATAAGGACACAATGGGTTGTTTTGAGTGAATCTATGCTCTGGTGTTTAATGGGTCTAACTATTCCATTTGGTGTTACAGAATAGAAGTCTACCTATTTTCATTAGGGTATAATGTCTGGATGTCTATTGTAAATGGCTGCCCTAGTAAAGTCAGCCCTCCTACTAATTCAGATGCAGAAAGAAGAAACCTGTGTAATTATGTAACAATGAATGCTACACTCTCTAGGTTATTAGTTGATGTCTCATCATAGGTGGATAGATGCAGATTGGCAAAAAGATTATGGGATAGATTGAAGAAGCTCTATGGAAATGAGCCTACTACTGCAGAACCGGCTTGTAAAGATAGGATGAGAAATGCATCTCATGTATCTGTAGATGATGAAGGCAGATCTATTAGTAGCTGCAACAATGATGAAGAAGAAACTTACCTCTTCATGGCATGAGAATTAGAATATGAGAGACACACATCTAAGAATGATCATGTGGATCATTCCCACTGGTGGAATGTATTTGGCAGTGATAGTGAAGGTGAAGAAGAAGAAGAAACAAAAGTTGATCTTGAAGGAGAACTTGTAAGTGCACTCAAAGAACTTAGTAGAGTGAGGAATGAGCACAAGTTATTCAAGAATGTTGCAATTGTGGAGGTGAACCAATTGATTAGATGCCTTGAATAATCTGGGAAATGTGTCTCATAATTAAAGACTCAAAAAGAAGACACCAAAGTGTGTTTGTGTAATGATCTAGCATCTGAGCTAGAAGTCAAGGATAAATAATGTCTACAGTTGTTAGGAGAAATGAAGATTCTCTGAAATGACCTTCAAAAATGTTAGGAAGAGCTCAAGGTAAGAATCTGGTTTGATGGCAATAGTGATGCCTTGGATAAAATGTTGAAAAAGAAAAAGCATACCAAGGATATGAATGGATTAGGAAGTGATTCTGGTAAATGATCTACCAGCAAGAATGTCCCCCACAATGACATTATGTTTGTCTCCTCAAATGGAGATAACATGGGTCAGACGTTCACAGTTAGAGATGCTCCCCATAAGAAGGTTGATCTATTAACAACTGGTGAAGATATGTAGACTAGGATGAAGATTGGTGCTGCAAGAAGGAGAAACAATTCAGATCCCAAAGGAAAAGGGAAGATGGGAGAAGGAAGCTTCACCGAAAGAAAGAACATGAGAAGACAACAAAGAAGACTTCCTACTGGCAGAGGACAATGAAATGCTACCACCCAAAAGACAAATCAAGTGTGGGAAAAGAAGAGATCAGATGGAAGAGTTGCAAAGCATGGACAATCTAGGATCTATTCGCGAAGAAGTAGAAATGGAGATGCCAAACCAGTAAGATCTCCACATGCATGGTAAAACAAATTTGTAAGTTATGTGCCCCATTTCTCTGGTTACTATTTTGCATGTAAATAATATGGCCATAGGGCAGATGAATGCAGAATGAAGTCTAGGAATAGACAATATGTTCATCCTAGAAACAATAATGTCATTTGTTGGAGGTGTAATGGCTCTGGCCATTAAAGTCATAATTGCATAAGGGTGAACTTGCAGTCACATGACAACCTATGTAGTGGCTATTCTCAACATGGAAATGGATATAGAGCATGAGAGATAAAATTTTGCATGGAACAAAAGAAGAAGAGGTTTTGTTCCTACAAGATCTAGTGGTCCACCAGTTCCAGTAGCAGGTTAAAATGGCATGACTAGAAGAAGATGGTCTAACCAGTTTCACAAAAGGCCCCCCAATCATGCGTGTGGCATGAATGTTGTTTTCTTCTACAACAATGTTTCTCATCATGATGTAGAATCTAGTAGAGCAAGGACCCATCAGCAAAAGAAGGTAACACTTTCTCCTAAGACTGAAATTGGGAAGAAGATGAGACCATGAAGGTATGGATGAAGAAGCAAGAAGATGCAACCATGGATTGACACTGTGCATTCAATCCATAGGTGATATCTCATAGGGCTTAAAAGAGATGCAGGAGCTTAGGGAGAGTAGTACACTAACCTTATCACTCACCCCCTTACTGGAAGATGACACATGGAAGAATGGGATGCTACCAGTAAGAAAGAAGAAAATGAGATGGAAAGTGTGTGTAGTGGTTGCCTTGGCTACACACCTATAGATGAAAGATGGATCACTACTGCTTGTACCAATGGTTGGAAAATTTGCAATTGGGATAAGATGCTAATTGACATAAGAAGATAGGAGTTGTAGGAAGGTTCTCTGGTAGTGATGATAGACTGATACAAGAAACCCATATGTGCAGGATGTTACTAGTATGAATGCTAATAGGTACTTGCAGATTATGTAAGAGAGTGAGGTTCGAGATCATTGCATTAGCCCCAGTAGCATGGAATAAGGATTTTATGTATCAATTGGTTTTGGAGATGACCTAAATGACATATGTTGGCCCAGTTGTTGATCATATATGCATGTATCCTTTGTGGGCTAACCAGTTTGATTCATGGAATGATGATGATATTTTATGGCATTGTGTACATCTAGGATCATGTCATATGCTATGGTAAATATAATGGAGTTGATAGATCATTAGATTGATAACATATGCATAGCTCAACTAGTATATGGTAAATATTAGAGCTTTGGTTTTAACCCTGGCAGACAATAAGGACCTAAGATGCATGACTCAGGGGGAGTTGATAGCCATGATTTATGACTTGTATCAGAGTTGTTGGACACATAGGGTGTGCAAGTGTCTATGGTTGTACTGGTATGATTATGCCTTTAGAAGTGTTCAAGGTTGTGATATATTTCAATGACTTTTCAATTGAAATCACCACTAGACCACCGAGAATGTTACCTGAAAAAGAAGGAGAGTTACCTGCACAAGAGAACATGTATTTGGTATCGTAAGAGATACAATTGGTATCAATGTTAGCTCCAACACTTGGTATTAGTAATTTAAGGTCAGTATGGCTTTTGCATATCAAGGGAAGATGATGTAGTTTGACCAGAAGCTATGTTGTATTCACTGACACATGGGCCTTCAATTGGTTTGAGTCTTGCATATGTATTAGGGTTCTAGTTTGCATAAACACTTGGTTGCTAAGGAATTGGTGTCAGTTGATGGTTGAGCCCTCCATCTCAAATGTTGTGATTTGAGAGGATGCAAAGTATGAAGGTTAAAGGAGAAGATGCATCTGATAGAGAAAAAGGGGAGAAAAGTATCAGTGCCCGATAGACACAAGGAGAAGAGAAACCCTATCAATGCCCTTTTCCATTGTTGTCAAAGGGGGAGAAAGTTTTGTAGTGTGTTGGATACTACATGTACTAACATCAATGCCAAAGGGGGAGGTTCTTGGCATTGTTTTGTCATTGATCTCAACTGGTATAGTTGTCAGTAGTATTGCATGTTACTGGTAGAGAAAGATAACCAGTATGAAAGAATAGTTAACATTCTTTCTTTGATGTCAACAAGCCTTGTGATGTCATTGATGATCACTGGTACACAAGTTAGTTTGGGCTTGTGTTAAAGATAAGTATTGAAGATCAACCTAGTATGATGTCTTCAGCAAGAATGCAAGATGTTGGGTTGTTGATTGTGATGAAGAGGGGGAATGTTATCAAGAATCACATCAACATTAGAGGAGAAGTATGTGCATTTCATCGGTATGCTATTCAATGTCAATCTGTAGGACTCCCACCGGATGAAGAGAAGACTGATAGTGAGTGTACCCAAACCAGATCACATGTGTCTATTT
This sequence comes from Cryptomeria japonica, assembly GCF_030272615.1. Taxonomy (NCBI): domain Eukaryota; kingdom Viridiplantae; phylum Streptophyta; class Pinopsida; order Cupressales; family Cupressaceae; genus Cryptomeria; species Cryptomeria japonica. The sequence goes on from NC_081407.1 coordinate 609,640,368, forward strand.
GATGATATGCTGCTCCAACAAGGAAGCCACATTGGTGTAATGTAGGATATAGATGATAAGGATCCACTCCCACCAGTAATTGGAGCTTATCTCCTATTATGCAAGGGGTGCATCATAGTTCTCTAAGATAAGACAGAAGAGTTAAAGGAAGGTGATTGAAGGCTCACACTGGATCTACTGGTGAATTACAAAGATTCCTCAATTGCATGAAATCAAAGTTATGCACTGAACTAACATAGAAGGAATGATGGGTTACCAAGATAGATGAAGAGTGAGGGGTTTGTAACTTAGACAAATGAGTGTGACACCTTGGAAAATTAGTTAAGAGAAGAACTGGTCAAATAATGAAGAAGGAAAAAGGTTGAGTCGTTGCAAACAGAGAGTGCAACCAGACTGAAAATGGAGAAAGGCATTGCTACAAATGCAGATAGATGAAGTTTGATGTCACTAGTGTTCATGGTATCTTACTAGTTTACATGCAAAAGATACTACTGATATAGAGGACAACCAGTAAGGTGACAAAGTGCAGATGCAGAAAGCTCCCATCTATTGTACATGTGCATGAGGTAGGCTGGCAAGTGTGTTGACTAGTTTAGGTGCTCCATCGAAAGAGAAGAAAGGTACAAGGTTGATGATAGACTGGTTAAGGTATAACTGACAGGGTTAGTGAACCGACAGATGAACTCGGTTGTGTGTTGGTTAGTGAAAGAGTCCAAACTGACATGGAGGCCTAAGCTAAGGTGGACACCAACAAAGTGGCCATGTGGAGTTGAAGTGGAAAGCATGAATGCACAGGTCAGAGTGGTGTGTCTTTCAAAGAGGTAGATGGTGGTAGGTTGACATTTATGTTGACTATGTGATTCATGGAATGTGTAGAAGACGTTTGCATCTTGAGTTCAAATGGATAACAAATATCTAGGATAGACTTATTGAGTAGATCGAAGTAGGTGAAGGAAATCACCAAACCATTCTTGGTGATCGACCAAGAGATCAGCTGACAGATTAAATGCAAATTGCTAAATATAGAAGGCATATTTAGGAAGGCATGACAATGGTGGTGTTGATTGATGAGTTGTAGATTATCAATCAAGGAGATCAAATCTAATGAGATCTGATTGGATCTAGTTTTCCTCATGGTTGATAAAGAAACCCTAACCACCTGAAGTTTCAATTGGTTTTTAATGGGAAGACTTGTTGATAAATATGCAAGTCAAAATCAATGAAAGGGGTTGTTGCTGCATGAGAGAGTGAAGAAGTGAGGAGAATCATTTAGTCAAGTACTCAACATCAATCAAAGAAGATACTGAGTGTGTGAGAGAGAGAATCAAGTTGAAGAGTTCAAATGACGAGAGTGAGGAAACTAGTGAAAGGGTTTAGTAGAGGTTTAACCAATAAGGCTAGAGCAACTAGTAAACTACAAAAGTGCATCAGTGAAGTCAACTGGTAGTGGTAGAACTAGTAGGGAGGTAGCAGAGAGTGAAGTGGTGAAGAGTGAGTGTTTGAAGAGATCTGGTAGGCAAGAAACAAAGCAGAGATAAATTGGCAAGAAGATAAACTGGAAACAAGAGTTTGGTCTGACAGCTGATCTGAAAAGTAGAGTTAGCACTAGTGTGTAAGTAGGAGTAGGTGAAGAAAAGAAGAGAGAGATCAAGTGAGAAGAAGAGAGGAGAGGACTGAAAACTGGCAGAAAGCAGAGTAGAGGGTAACCAGTAGAGAAGAGTAAACCGGTAGAGAGATTATTTTTAGTGGTTGCAAGACTCACTTGTAACTAGACTACTACTATTCTATTTGATAATGTTCATTGTAGATCATTGAGTTGGTGCTCAGTGTAGTGGTTGGTGCTCCTTGGGTTGGTACTCCTTGGGTTGGTGCCTTAAATATTGTAATCAGATTTTCATTATGAGGCTAGATTTGAGTAGAAGGTCTCTAGAAACATTCCTCACCAAGGTTTTTCCCCACTATGGGTTTTCCTCGTGTAACCAGTGTTATGTTATGTTCCCCTTTTTTGTTGTTGCATTGTGTTGTCTTTCCTTATCTTACCGGTAGGTAAAATTGTTATAAGGAACTGGTGCATGAACCTTAGGATAAAGAAGGTAAATTTTGGAAACCACTGATTCACCCCCCCTCTTAGTGGCATCTTGTGTCCAACAATAACTTCCCAACCAAGGTATCCCTATTGACAGAGGTGTTTTCCATAGTTCTTAACTCATTAATTGCAGTAGTCTTGATCTTATAACCTGGTGGCAAAGCTCTCAGTACTTTATAAACTATTTCATCTTCACTCAAAGATCTACCACAACATTCAATTCCCAAAACAATCTCATTAACTCTCTCCATAAAAGCAGTAATCCTTTCATCTTCTTCCATCTTTAGGTTCTCATACCTCACCTGGTAACCATCAAGTTTAGCAATTTTAACAATAGGGTCACCTTCATTTAGAGTCTCCAATGTATCTCCTATAGCCTTCGTAGTTGATTTATTAGTTAGTCTCATTATTTGTTGATCAAAAAGTGCACACAAAAGGGCTTGTCTAGCTCTACAATCATTTTCAATTTCCACATCCAAGCCTACCAGAGGATTATTTCTAGATGTCAGATTATGAGGTGTATAGTCACTCTTAGTGATCTCCCAAATCTCCTTTCCAAGACATCTTAGATGAGTCTCCATCTGAATCTTTCATACCCTTTAATTTGTTCCATCAAGCCTTGGAATTTGTCTATGGAAAACAACAGTAGATGAACTTGATGAACTTGAATTGCTAGATGTCATAGGATCTTCCTCAAGAATTTAAGCTTCTGTAGAGAGGACCAATCTCTCATACCAATTCTTAGACAACTCAAATAACTAGTGGACAACTAAGAGGGGTGTGAATCAATTGTTATTGGATTACAAAACTTTAAGCATTCAAATCCTTATTACCAAAATACAAACTCAATACTAGAATGCATAAACTGAATACTAGAATAATGGATATAGCAGTTAAACATAAACATAAATAACAAAACAATTACCATCCACCCAGAATACATGACACCAAGATTTGTATATGGAAAACCCAGTAAAGGGAAAAACTATGATGGGAAGCCTATCCATAGTTAGATAATAATTTTGCAGTAAGTATGTGATTACAATATGAGGGTCCTACACATGCAGGAAGGCCAATAGCCTAGAGTGCACTGCTCATGACAAAAAAGAGCCTCACTGACAAATAAGTGCACGAAGATGGTGAACAAAAAAGTGGCCACATGCCAAAAAAAACCCAAATTTTTCATAACACATGCAGGTTCTAAAAAATTCTAACACCAAGCCTAGCCAAAAACAATTTAAAAACAAAAAGTTCCTCAAAACTCATACGGGTTTTGAGGAACATTTTGTTTTTTAATTAAAAAATTTAAAGTTTCTCAAAACTTGTACGGGTTTTGAGAAACATTATTTTTTGTTTAGGCCATGGGTTTTGGCCATTTTTATTGCCAAAACCCATGGAACAACAGCAAGAGAAAGTCAAAAAACCATACAACCCACATGGGTTTACAATTATTTTTTATTTTCCCAACATTGAGAGCAATTTTCAACAATGGTACCCCGTCGAATAGGTAAGATTTGATTGGTTTGATTATTTTTGTATGCATTTTAATTGAAGTAGGGTTTTTTAATTTATTTAAGTTTTGTTTTTATTAATTTGATGTTAGATTCTTCAAGAAATCCCCAAAAATGAAATAGACAACAAAGACCTCCTCCTGCACAAGCAACGCAAGCAAACCCTATAAACATTGCACATGAGCAACAAGAAAAGCCTCAAAATGTTGCTCCTCAATGGCCACTACCACCCTGAAACCCTCCACATCCTCCATTAGATCATGTAGATGCCACACAAGAGGATCTCATCAATTGACTTACATAAAATAGTTCCCAAATTTTTATATTGGTGAATAGGTTGAGGTCCTCTAGGTTTGAGCACCACTCAACCCTCGCCAAAACACTAGAAACAATGGATAATAGTACAAATGAGGTATCTAGGGAGGTTACAAAATGGGGTTCATGGAGGGATAGATGTCGAACATTTTATGCGGATGGGTTGTCATATGATCAAGTGAAAAAAAGGGCATAAACAACAATTGGCCTATTGATTCCATATCATTGGCCATAGCAGTTCCCAAGTCTGTGAACAAAATGTAAAATAGAGTAAATAGTAGGAGCGGCATATACTTCACCAATCATGTTACCAGGTTTACAGCCTAGAACTAAATACGACTCAGTTTCCTATACATTAGTGTGTTCATGCTAGGCTAAAAGAATCTTTTTGGGATAGGTGGTATATGGTCTTTCACCAACCACCTTGTAATAACTGGGAGGCGCCTCTTTATTTTTTGAGAAATTTGTATTGTGAGCTTATCCTTGGCGAGAAGCCAAATTACTTTGACATCCGACAATTTCAGGGTAGAGGGAGAGGCTCTGTGCAGGATAGACCTAGGGCCCATAGGGTGGTAGAGCCACAACATAAGAGGCATACAACTCCTAAACCCATGGTTCATGTCATTATCCCTATATCCTTGAAGGATTCTATTGAATTAAAAACTCTTTAGGAAGTTGCATCATTGATTGATGTCATTGTTCAGCATGGCACATAGTTGGTCGAAGTAGAGGATGTACCAGCACCTATGACACCTCCTTCATCAGCGGCACCTCCTTCATCAGCATCACCTCCTTCATCAATATAACCTCCTTCATCAATGGCACCTCCTTCATCAACTGGACCTTCTTCATCAATAGCACATCCTTCATCAACGACACCTCCTTCATCAGCATCACCTCATGCATCATTTGGCATGAGCCAGCCCATTCAGCACATGTGCCCCACCTGCCAGGGTGTATGTTCTGATGTAGACACTGACGCAAATGAGGATGGTTTGAAATCTCATTCATGTACATATTTTGGGATTAGATGCCATGCTTCCACTATAGAGGATGTGGCCCTCACTGACGAAATGATCAATATGTTGTACCCTATCTATCATACACATGTGTGTTTAATTCTATTTATGACAAGTTATCAATTAAGTGACTAAATCTTATAAAAAGAAATGAATTTTATTTTTAGAAAAATTTAAAGTGATATATAAATAAAATGCATTGCAAGGTGTAGCAGGTGGTGGGAGTACACCACATACTTTTCAATCGACTCCACAGTCACGAGTAGTTTCTCCACCAGGGGCAAAGATTTGTAAATTTGTTAAAAATACAATAATACATTGGTTTCAAAATATCTCTTGTTAATTATATATATCATTGCTTGGTGTTTTATAGGGCTTATTGGTGGCTGAGATGTCCCAACTTGATGATATCATGCTTTTGGCCATTGAGTTTGGCCAAGGTAGTTATGCGGTACCATTTAGATTTATATATTTTTTACTTAAGTGATATATTAAATACATGCTCTTTTCTCTTATATTAATTTTTTTTTGTTAGTTTACCCCACCTACCTCGAGGACATCTCGTGTGAGAAAGCCATCCTCTAGCACTCCGAGGTAGAAAAAGATATCCTCTCAAACACCAAAACGAGATAAGGTAATTCAGTACAATTTAAATTCATTTGTTGAAATTTATTATGATTAAACATGTATATGTAGATATTGATAAATGCACTTGATTTATTTGTTCTATATATAGAAACATATGGGGTTTGTGGAATTAATAAATGCATCTGATATCGATGAGCTTCAACAAAGAGAAGTGGTGATATCTTCATATTCACTTTGGATTGCATTCTTGCTTGTTTGGAATAACTAAATCCTTTTATGTCTATATCATAGGTTATCATTGTTCATACAAGAAATGGTAATAGCTACATCAGATTCGACTAGGCCTCCTAAGGTTACAGGAGAACTATACGAGGCTACGGTGTGCATTTGTTCTACATATGTAAAAAATATTTGTTTTATCTAGTTTGTCAACAACTTTGGGTTATTAACTTGTATAATTGTCTTTAACCTATTACAGGCCCCTTCCAAACTTCCTACTATTATTCCACCATTCTATTTCAGTAGAAGTCCTACATGTATATTATGGGATCCAGCACGACCAAGGGAAAAGGTATGTCTATCTTCAATCAACTCCTTTTCACTAAGTGCACAACGGAGTTAAAACCCTCTAGTTAACTCATTTTGGATCACTTGCCATGGATATAGGAAATGGTCATAACTGATTCATCTATGACTTTGCCTCCTACGACCACAACACAACCATCTGAGGCTCTAGTATGTTTTAATTTTTTAGTCTATTCATTTTTATTTATTATGTGTTATTTGACATATATGTTATTAACATGTATTAATGTTTCTATACCAGTTATAGCCCCCTTCAAGACATCCCACAGATCATCAGCCTCACCCAATTGTAGAAGACAAAGATGAGGTAATCAACATTTCAATTTCAAACAATTTAGATTTCAGTATTTAGTTATTTTGATGTTATATTGCGAAAATATATCTTATTCGACATTTGAATTGTCCTTGTACAACCACCTCCATAGCCACGTATTTCTTTGAAGAGGCTCGATTTTGATGATCCGCCACAGTCATAGATACCGATAGAGACATATAGTTATAGTTGTGGTCATTGAAGGACCAATTTTTTTATATATTTGACATTTGTATATGTATATATCGACTTTGACAGACATGGCACATGCAACATTTTTGTAACTATTATTGATTTGGGATCTATACCATTTTTTTATATGTACACAATTATTGTTCATTTTGATATATATGAAACTTGATATTCGATCCAATTTGTTCAAATATATATATGAAACTTGATATTCTTGAAACTTAGTTATTTTCAATTGAAATATGATCAAACTTTTTCATTGTGTATATGTCTTGAAATGTGATCCAATTTGTTCATTACTTGTAACTCATATGGTGTATACTTCTAAACTATCTATTGCTCATATTGTGTATACCCAAGTACCAACATCGGTAATGTTGATATTGTGTATTTTGATTGAGTGAATTTTCTTTGAGTCCTCCATGCATGAAGAGATTGGATTGAAGTTATTATTTCATAAACTCATGCTTATGGAGTGAATTTTATTATTTCAAGAACCAATTAAGACAATATTTGAGCGCACAAAGCTGATTTGAAATTTACCTAAGGATGAGTCAGCTTAGGTAAGGTTTTCATTTAAATTTTATTCCATAACAATATAGCCTTAGGGTAAGAGACACACCTATTCATCCAAATATCCTATAAAAGAAGAGTTGAAGCAATCATTTTAACATCAAATAAAACCAATTATCTATTCTTTCATCAAAAACCGTCAGTGAGAGGTGGCAAAATAGTGCATCTTTCGTTCTACTCATCATGGGAATGAACCATCAGTTAGAGCACCTCTAGGTGGTTTGTTTTATGATAGGTGTTCCCTTGTCTCACTCCCCAGGACATCTAATCGCTCTAAGCCACCTCGTAGCGATGTTTTCCCTTGAGCGCTCAAAGTAGAAAAAATGGTCAAACTTTGACATTACATAACTCAAATAATGTGGCACTTATGGATGATCTTTGTGAACCTATGGGGTCATATTGTCTCTATCTAAAAAATCCTCTCTCAGTTTCAGACAACTCGATTCCGTTTTCTTGTGGTGAGATTTTTTTTGTCGCATCAAAAACCATCAAAAAACGTTAGTGAGAGGTGGCAAAATAGTGCATCTTTTGTTCTACTCATCATGGGAATGAACTGTCAGTGCGAGTGCATTTGGGTGGTTGGGTCTATGCTAGGTGTTACCTTGTCTTTCTCCCCAAGACATTCGATCGTTATGAGCCACCTCATAGCGACATTTTCCCATGAGCGCTCAAAGTGGAAAAAATGATCAAACTTTGATGATGTTGCATAACTCAGAGACCATGGCACTCATGGATAATCTATGTGAACCTATGGGGTTGTGTTGTATCTACCTAAAAAATCCTCTCTCAGTTTTGGAAAACTCAATTCCATTTTCTTGTGGTGAGATTTTTTTTGTTGCATCAAAAATCATCAAAAACCGTCAATGAGAGGTGGCAAAGCAGTGCATCTTTCATTTTCATTATCGTGGGAATGAACCATTAGTGTGAGTGCATATGGGTGGTTAGTTTTATGCTAGTCATTCCCTTGTCTCACTCCCCAAGATGTCTGATCTTTTTGAGCCACCTCGTAGCAATGTTTTCCCTTGAGTGCTCAAAGTGGAAAAAATGGTCAAACTTTGGCGTTGCGTAACTCAAAGACCATGGAACTTATGGTTGATCCATTTGACGTTATGGGGTTGTGTTGTTGCTGCCTAAAAAATCCTCTCTTGGTTTCGAACAACTCGATTTCATTTTCTTGTGGTGAGATATTTTCTGTCACATCAAAAACCATTAGTTTGAGGTGGCAAAATAGTGCAAATTTATAATCAAATGGTACAAGTTTATTAAAAAGTTATTTATAATCAAATATTACAAATTTATAATCAAATGGTACAATTTTATTAAAAATTTATTTATAATAAACTAGTACAAATTTATAATCAAATGGTACAAGTTTATTACAAATTTTAACTTGTGCAGAGTGGTAATACATAGATTGTACTTCATTTTGTGGCTTTAGTGTATAATTCTCAGCAAAATCAACAATAGAGACAATAGTGCTGAGGGGGAAAGTGTCCTTAAATAACTTGAATTTCTCATCTAACCAACTATCTCTATGTGTGTGACTTATGTACTCATACAGTAGTTTCTCTTCAAATATCTTCATAAAATCAGCTACACATATATCCCTTTTCACTAACTCACAGCTCTTTAATTCTTTTCCATCTTTAACACCATATGTGACTAACTTGTATTTTCTAATAGAAACTAGTTCCTTACCAATTTCATGTGTGCTATCCAGATGTAGGCATCTATGCAACTGTTGCAAACTGCCACATGTAGGACAAAAAACTCTCAAACACATCATCTCATCTACATAGTACACTTGAAATAGATTCTCTTGGTGACTTAGGAGGTTCTTGTAGACCACATTCCTGCAAAACATCATCAGTGTGCAAAGTACAACATATATAGCCATAATGCATGGAAAATTCAACATGGACCCTACAACAACATGTAGAACGTGCATGATTAATCTTATCATAAAATGGTTTTGTAATATCAAAAAATGTTTGAATAATTTTAATTTGAGGAAAGCTTTGAAGAAACCTTTCATAAAATTGTGTTTGAGTTTTATCTAAATAGTGTTTTGGATGTGGCTCATGATTACTAATTCCAATTCGCCTTCTAACAACATCTCTTTGGTTGGGCGAAACCCTTGTGTTGTCATGCCAATATTTCTCAATTAATGTTCTTAGTGCATCAACAACAACCTTGTCCTTGCGTGGGAGTCTACCCGAGAGTTCCCAAAGAGAATTATTGTTAGGATCCTCGATATTTTCTCACCTCTCTAAGGCATAGTGTAATGTGGTTCTACTTATCCTTAATGACTTGCTTGGTTTTCTTATTAAATGAGATTTTTTCTTTTCCTTTCCCATTATGGTTGATGTGAGAACATGATGAGTAACATTAGCATCTTTAGTGCATGATTTTAAACCAATGTCTTGGTATGCATCAAAAATATTTCTCACAATGGTTCTTTCACTATTATTTTAAAATGTTCTTAACTCCAAAATTTTCATTGTCTCTCTAAATTTCAGATTTTTAATCATTTCAACAACTAATTGGCATCTCCCACTTTGATTTAAGTTTTCAAAATAGTTATTCCAAATTCTTCTAACTATTCTTCTACAAGTTCTTTCATAAATTTTATCATGCATTGGCTTCACAATATTTTTATCAATATCTATTAGGAACTTTGGTTTTCTATGAATAATTCTAAGAGGTGTTAGATTGGTGCATGCTCTTCATTTTCATTAGGTGCATTATGTGAATTGATCACATCAAATTCAAATGGTATATCTTCTTTAATTTTATTAATATGTGCACTCACCAAATCATTTTCAAATGGTGTATGTTCATTTCATTCATTAGGTGCATTCATCATATGTATTTGAATTGATGTATGTTGATCATTTTGATTTGGTGCATTCATCATATCAATTTCATTAGGTGCATTAGATGACGTACCTTTACGTATTCTCCTCATATGCTCCCTTTGTCTTTGCTTTGTTGCATCTCTTTGTTCATTTGTTCCTCTCTTGTTCTTTCCCATTGTCCTACATATAACATCATGATGACAATCCATAATCAAATAGAAAAAAACAACAAATGATCATCATTTTTTATAATCTAAAGTAACAATAATAAAATAACTTCAAAAAAAACCAAAATACAAGACAAATCAATCATGATCAAAGAAAAAAAATAACAAATGATCATCATTTTTTTATAATCTAAAGTAACAAGGATAAAATAACTTCCAAAACAATCCAATATATGAGACAAATCAATCATTTCAAAGCAAAAGTGACAAAAAAATATGAAAACCTCACTATTACTATCCCAGAAAATCATGTGCAAAAGCAGTGGGGCCTTCAAAACACTTGCAATGCTGGTTTTAAGGTCATTGGGACTAAAATATATTAATAAATTCCCTAACCCATACGGGTTATCGAAACCTTTAATGTGGAGAGAGAGAGAGAGAGAGAGAGAGAGAGAGAGAGAGAGAGAGAGAGAGAGAGAGAGAGAGAGAGAGAGAGAGAGAGTAGGGGATAGAATAGGATAAAGAGAGAGAGAGTAGGATAAGGAGAGGGGGATGGATGCAGAGTGAGAGAGAGGGAGAGGGAGAGAGAGGGAGATTGGGAAAAGGAGAGGGAGAGAGGGAGAGAGAGAGGGGGGAAAGGGGGTAAGAGAGATAATAGGGGATAGAGAGAGAGAGAGAGATAATAGGAGATAGGAAGAGAGGAATGGAATAGGATAAGGATAGGGGGATGGAGAGAGATTTAGAGACAAAGAGAGAAGGCGTTAAGGAGAGGGGGAGGGATGGAGATTGGGAAAAGGATAGGGGGAGAGGGAGATTGTAAAAATGAGAGAGAGAGAGAGAGGAGAAATTGGGAGAGGGAGGGCGAAGATGGGGAGAATAGGAGAGAGAGAGAGAAGATAACGAGAGGGGGAGGGAGAGGGGGGAGAGGGAGAGGGAGGGTGAGGGAAAGAGAGAGAAGGGGGAGAGGGTGAGAATAGGATAGGATAATGAGAGAGAGAGAGAGAGATAATGGGATAGGGAGATGGAGTAGGAGGAGGATAGGGTGAGAGACATGAGGTAGAGAGAGAATGAGAAGGAGAAAAGGGTGATAGAATCGACAAAGAGAGAACTGTGAGTGGGGGACAGATGAGATAGAAATCAAGGAGGATAATTATAGCTCAGAATAGATAGAGGTGGTTATGGGAGAAGGAAGATGAGAGAGAGAGGAAAAGAAGAGATACATGCATGTATACAAACATATATACATACATATACATATATATATATACATCTATATATATATACATATATACATATATATACATATATATATATGTATATATATATGTATATGTATATATGTATATATATGTATATATATATATGTATATATATGTATATATATATAAATATATATATATATATATATATATATATATATATATAACTAGAGATATGCACATATACATACATAAAAACATATTATATATGTATGTCTAACATATGTGGAGTAAATGCTAAGTTTACAAGCATACATTATTATGTCTTCATAACCCGTATGGGTTTTGTGAAACACAAAAAATGCTTTTAGTTCTACATAACCTGTATGGGTTTTGTGAAACACAAAATAATGCTTTTAGTTCTACATAACCCATACGGGTTATTTAGAACTACAAATAGTACTTTTTGTTTTTCAAAATCCATAATGCTTTTAGTTCTACATAACCCATATGGGTTATTTAGAATTGCAAATAGTACTTTTTGTTTTTCAAAACCCATGTGGGTTTTGGCTTGGTAAGATGGTCGGAAAATGACCCTAAGGCTTGCAAGCCCATTTCCACCCCAGTTTTGTCCCTTTACATGTTTTTTCATCCTCCAACATGATTTATCAAGTTCATCATCATCAGGTTTACAAACAATCAAGCGGGTATCTCTAAAATTACCACCATAATCTCACACATCTTCTTAGTTTTCTAACCATATAATTTTTTCTATTTTTGGACATTAGCATAGAAAACTTTAATTTTCTTTATCAATGCCTTAACAGTCCTCACAGACATATGTCTACCATTTTTTTAATAAATTTTGATATACTTGACCAAATTAAAAAAAAAATTACATATTATTGTTCTACACTAGATTCTATACACTTTTTTAAAAAAAGTTTGCATTTTTTATTATTTTGATGCAAGTTATGCCCAGCGCATGAACATGTACCAAATTTTTCAGGATGCGGTCACTTCAAAAACTCATAAAAACAAAACACTCAACAGAAAATTACAAAAAAATACACAACTTCTAAATCTTACTCTTACCTATAACCACACCAAAGGGTTTTGCAATATACTAAATCTAACTATATATTTTGAGCAGCGCATGAAAATAGCCATGTTATGTTTTTCTGAAAAAATCAGGAACAATTTTTCATGCGTGAAAGGTTTGACCCTCTTAATATTATCCAATTTTAAAAAAATTTAGTAGTTTAGAAACTAGATTCAGAGTACTACAATTATTATTCTTTTCTCAACTCCTATTTTTGAGAGCATGACCTTCAAATATCTCTTTGAAGTTTAGGTTTACCTGTTTTTAGAAGAAAAAAAAAAGTGGCCACTTATAACCCCCTTTTGTTCACCATCTTGGTGCACTTACCCTGACTACAAAATAAATCCAAACTATAATCCAGGATGAAGATTGAACTACAAAGATAACATCTCGTATGCCTGAGTACAGTTCTGATTAAGGTCAGTACCAGAGGCCTAAAACCTCTTACACAAACCCAATTCGATCACCTATTATCGACCAAACCTTTTGCATATGATTACAACATTATTAACACATAGATAATCCAATAACCTTAATCTCATATGCCCATATACCATGATCTACAAAGAGATTTACATCATATTTATACAAACCCAGGACCTAAACAATTAGGTCAGCCACCTAAAAGATAATACAATAAGTTCATAACATAAACCCACAATCCAATGATCAACCAAGTTGCCTTAGGCCAAAAAAAATGTAAACCAATCATTAATTCCCTCTGGTAACACATCAGGAACATCCTCCAGCATGTTAGAAAAACTAGTCCATAACCTAGATATCACTAGACTCAAAATAGGTCATCATAAACCAAATCCAACACCATCAATGAACTGGAAAACAAACAAGATTACCAATAACATCCCAAAATCCATCTAGAAGTCGCACCAACACCACTTGTCACATGCATCTAAAGATCTTCAGCAAAGCTCTACTAGTAAAACCCTTACTGGTGAACATAAGGCTTACTAGAACAAATGATAGCTCCTAAGTCATCAAATCCTGAACCAATTGATTGTGATACACATCCGAATAGTATGAATGACATATCCAAACCAATTCCACAAACCAAAGCATACACAATCATACCGGACCAATATCATAATCCAATCACTCTACCGGAACCAACCAAAAACCGATAAACAACCAAAACAGTCGGTGTTGCCATCAATGACAAAACATCAATGCAACACATAATCAATTCCTCCAAATTGCCAACACAAACCTCTACCCGACAACAAACCATACTCTCAATGGTATGATGGTTCAAAATTCTCTCAATTTTACTATGTGTCTAGACATGAGACTAAATGTTGCATTCATCTTAGACATGTTTCCAAAGACCATATAAATAGTGGAGCTATCTAGGTTGGTGAGAGAAAATAGAAGTCTAACAAATTTGTTGAAAAGACAAACAATGAATTGCAAATATACATAGATCCTTTTCTACCTCATTCATCTAACTTCATCTCTACATCATCCTCAAATCTTGTATTAAGTGGAGGCCCATATATGTTAATACAATTGCTATCACTCTGATCTTTCTTCCTAGCCAAAGGTCAAGAACTATCAATATATATTTCACCCCTCTAGATGTCCCTTATTGTGGAGAGCCTACTCCTCTATACATCCCTATGAACTTAAATGGTTAGACTATTATGGGTGTGATAGGTCATCCTTTGAGTAGAGTTGATGTTATTATGGACAAGGCCTTCTTTGTTAATGGTTGGCATAGGCTAAGATATGACAATTTTTGTGCTACCCTTCACAAACATAACAAGTTGTCTCTTAGTCCTTTGGGTCCTTGTGGTACCCAAGGCTATATTGAGCATGATTGTTGTCATCCCTAAATTAATTTTTTTTTAGTAAAACTAGGTATTCCTTAGTTGATTTCCATGGACACAGTCCCGTCAGTGATTCATAGCTATTTAAATTTTCCTCATGAGGGTTTGGTACATGTTGTCTAGTACACTAGATATTGATCACTAATAGACCATGGGGATTTTTTGTATGATCATTTTTAGCATGATCCGTTTGGGCATATGGTTCCCCATGGTGAGTTTATGTATAGAGCCTATTATCAATATATAAGATGGGGAACTTGGCTCCTAAGTTTGTTCAACCTACATATTTGTTGCATCCTCTTGCATCGATATCTTCTTTGCCTTCCTTGTTTGCTCCTACAATGCAGTGGGTCATATCTTCTATCCCTTCTTCATCAAGGACATCTAAGGGTACCTCTTATTCCTCCAACTGCTCTTGGAGAAACAAGCAGAAGGGCACCTATAATGGATTTTTTATAGTACCTATTTTAGCTACACCTATTGTTTCATTATTTGTGACTTCTTCTTCATCAGCAATAACCTTGGAGGCCTCTCCTATGGAGAATGATGCTAATGTTCCTTCTCAGACTTATATTTTTTATCCCCATTTATGCCAAAACTATCTTGTGCATGAGAATAAGTATTATCTGTGGGTGATATCTTTGGAGTGTGAGGTCACTTTTAAGGTTGCAAGGGAGTTATCGGTGTCCACCTCCTACCTCTATTATTTCCAATCCTACTTCAATCTTTCTCTTGTTGTTCACATTCCCATGATACTTGCCCCATCTTATATCCTACTCCCACCTACTCTAAGAATTGGTGATGAGCCTCAAACTAAACGGGTATAAGTTTTCATCACTCCCTTCTTTGAGCATCCTCCCATCACTTGCTTGCCCAATGTGCCTCCACTCTCTCAGTCTCTCGATATGTTGCATACAAAGGTGGTGTCCAATGAAGCTCTATTTGATCCTCCATGTTTTAAGCTACATCTTCATCAAAGTTTTCTTGGGATCCTTCAACCTACTATGGTTGACCAAAGGCCTATTTCTCTAGTACTAGCGAAGTGCAAGCTCGAGCATGGTCCCATTCCAGAATTTCATTGGCATAAATTAGCTCTGATAACTTCTTCATCTCATCCATTGTCTGATTTAGTTCCTATTTTTTTTTTTACTTTTGTCTATTTTATTGAGAAGGTTGCACCTTCTCCAGAGTTTGTCTCAATCCCTCTTCCAGAAGTGAATAGTCCAACTTCTCTAGTTCATCACCTCGGGACAAGTCACCTAACTCTTCTATTAAGGGGCATTTGTTTGACTCCTTAGAGAATATTCAAACATTGTCTATGATCTTCACACGATCATTGACCCTCATCTCTTAGGAGATTTTGGATGACAATGTGGAAGCTACATCATCTTTTGCTCTTGTTTGTGGTGTTGTGACTGGTGCTACCCTTGTTGTTGTCCCTTTTTGAGCTCATCTAGGCCCTTACCCATATAATCAAGATTGAGAGGATGATGACTTGTATGTTAATGACCTATAGGACAGTACAATCATAGACCCTCATCTCTTAGGAGATTTTGGATGAGAATGTGGAAGCTACATCATCTTTTGCTCTTGTTTGTGGTGTTGTGACTGGTGCTACCCTTGTTGTTGTCCCTTTTTGAGCTCATCTAGGCCCTTACCCATATAATCAAGATTGAGAGGATGATGACTTGTATGTTAATGACCTATAGGACAGTACCTTTGTTTTCTTTATCTTTTAGAATAGGATATGCTTTTCTATGCTCCCTCATGCTTTCTTTCTATGTTTGTTCCCTCCTGTAGGACCCAAGTTACTCTATTGGTTCTTGGAAATGGGAGGATAACTATCTCTATGTGTTTTACCCTCCTAGAGGACTTGAGTTACTCTGTAGGTGCTCAAAAATAGGGTACTTTTTGTCATAAACCTTCTTCTCTTTATTAATCACTCTTCTTCTAATTGTCATATTTTTCTTTTGTATATTGGAGATGATATAAAATATTGAGAGCATTTAGATTCTATCCCATTTTAACCTAATTTTTCTTTTCTCTTTGTCTTCATGTGCCTTCTTCATATGATCTATAAAGTTTGGCACCTTGATGAAACACTCATATGTAGCTATATACATTATTTTATTTATATTTATATGGGTTTGGATGTCAAATCAATGGATACCCCTTAGCCTTTGTATATTTTTTTATGTTGTGGGTTTTATGTTTCATTTGTGGAAGGGTGGCATTCCATGGAAACATCTTGTTAAATATCTCTTCTGCTTAGAATGACATGTTCGACACATATTATTCTAAGGGGGGAATTTTATATCTCTACATTTTTTTCCATTTTTCTTTATGATTATCAATGCATCTCATATATCTAATGACCTTTTTATCTTTTTCCTTTGTGGGGACCAAACTACTTCATCTTTTTATCTTTTGTTTGTGTGGGGCTCAATCCACTTGATCACATTTTATCTTATCCTTATGTGGGTGCCAAACCACTTCATCTTTTTATCTTTCACCTTTGTGAGGACCACTTGATCTCTTTATCTTCCATCTTTGTGGGGGCCAAACCACTATCTAATCAATCATCAATTGATGTAACCTACTCTATGATATGGTTGTCTATCATAACACAACTTGCTACCCATATCGACGCATATCTTCTAATCATTATCTTGTTATCTTGATGTCTAATTGTATCAAATTTTTATCTTTTTTGTTTGACATGTTTGTCTACATCTGACATGTTTATGATGGAACAACCTAGAAAGATCTTATGAAGGCTCATGACCCTTCCTTGGGGGCAACTTTAATTAGAGTAATTTTCATCCCCTTTTTATCTTGGCAAAACCACTCTAAACTTTATTTATACTTTAGCTCTACATCTTCTGACAAGAGATATGCTTGCTAAAGTGGGGGCAAAATTTAATGTTATAAATTGTACTTTGTGCTATTCTATGCTACATAAGCACCTTATCTTTACATCAATTAAATAGCTTCTTCACCTTTTTGTCCTTTTATTCACATGGTTTCCCTAGTCAACCTTTGCCTTACCTTTTCTCAACTTCATTAATTATTTGACTCGTGGACACTAGTTCACCATAGAGATGTTTGTGTGTCATGCTACTATCCCACAAACTTGCAAACTAAATATGATGTTTTGAGTGTTACTCCTACTACTAGTACAAACTGTAACATCTCTATTCATGCCCACTGACATTGGTTTGGTGCCCAGGTTGTTTATCTTCCCTTTTGAGATCCTTTTTTGGGCTGGATGATCTTTTTAAGCATTATAAAATCTTGAGGGAAGTTGTAGTAACTCTTTATTCACAGTCTCCAACACTCTTGGATATCTTGCATGCATCTTTTCTCTCTCATTTACTTCAATCTCATTATATTGGTGCTTGGAGGAGAACCTTCTTCTTCTTCTCCACTCGGAAAACTCTTTTCTATGGGGCTAAAAGGGGAGTCTTTTTCCTCTTCCATTTTATCATTTTAATCTTCATATCATATGTATTATTGTACTTATTTCATATCTAGTTTTGTTATCCATATATTTTGGTTGTTCGTGGGCATGGAAACACCAAAGTGGGGGTATGACTGTGGTAGACCTCTATACATTGCCCTAACATTTTCACTATTGTGTGTGCAAGTTTCATTGGAGAAAGGATTTATTTTTTTGAGGCTTCAATTGTGGACCAATTATGAGCTCCTTCTCGTCTTCTCCATAGTCACTTTCACTCATTTACTTAGCTTACAGTCTATGCGGAATGCATATTACATCACTTTGTACTTTTTGTGCACCTCTCTATGCTATGTACATGCAAGATGTTAGCACATTGTACTATCATCTTTGACCCACACACACAACTTTAGGTAGAGAATATGCAAAGGTTACTAGAGAGTCTCTATGACCCATCCTTTCAAGTCTAGTAGTTTGACAGACCTTCTATCTAGTAAATTCCTCTTATAGGTTTGGGTAGTTAGTAGTTTGTATCTTCTAGCTCATTAGAGCACCAATTTACTAAGATGAAGAAGGTATATTTTCATCAAGTTTGGATTACCTTTAGGGTGTCAAATTTAATCCTCCACATAAACAAAAAATACCTAGCTAGTACCACCTTGATATGTTGTTTACTTTCCATATTGTTTTCATTCCATTCTAGAGAGGTGATTTACCTGATTTTCTATGATAAGTGTTAGGTTCTCCAAGATTCTCTTTCATCATCTTAAGACCAAACAACCAAAAACAAGTTAGTCATAATGTAAAATCATGATTTCCACCATCACAGTCAAAACTGAAGGTTTCAAGGTGCAAGTTGAAGACACATCTCGAACATAGAATGTAGCACCTTACCATGCCATTAAATGAAATTGAATTATGTTTTAAAAGACTAAATGATATGATAATTAAGTAGTTGTGTCTTTTCATATTTGGGGGGTGAATGGTTAAAATAATTTTTTGAAATGTAATGGTCTGAAACTTGTAGTTTCCTTCACTTTCTTACAAAAAAGGAAATCAAGACCAAAATAAGGGTTCATTAGTAGTAAGCTTTGGGGTAAAATGTATACATTGTAAAACTTTTCAAAATAATAATGGAGATGACACAATAATTTGGTATTTGAATTCTAGTTTTAGCTTTTTTGTTGTGATTAATGAATAGTAATAGTTGGATATCTCTAATTTACTTTCTATTTTTTTATATGAATTCGTATATCAAACATATGTCTAGTTTTTTTAAATAAATTTGTGTTCCTATATGGTTTATTTCATTGGTTCCTTTAAGTAGGAATCAAATTCATCTGAGTAGATCACAATAGCTTAGAAGATTCACTTTGGATTAAAAAGAAGGGCTCGATAATTGAATTGCTTGTATTTTTATGCAAGACATGGACACTAAAGTGCCAAACAAACAAAATTATAACCATTGAGAGGACACATATCAATTTATGGTTTGACTTTATTGTCCTATGGAGAAAACACTAGTCAATTCCTGAAATTTTTTTGTTAAGCTCATATACATATTTCAATTTTTGTTGTGGGTTTAGTTGAATTTTTCTATTGTTTACCTCATGCCAGTGCAAAATAGATAGCAAGGGTTAACTGGATTAAAAGTTGTGATTAGAGGAAACCCTCAAATTACATGAGATTTTATCTACATGAATTCATCACAATATTTTAAAGAGTAATCATTGATGGTGAAACTATTTTACCCACCAAGGTCTTTCAAAGCCTAAAGAGAAGGGAATTATACCCATCTTGGTTAATTTTGTTCATTGTCCAAATCTAATATTGAATGTGAGCATAAGAATTGGCATACCTTTAGGGTTTGATAATCTGTTGATTTGGGAACCAATAGATTTGTGACTCTGCTCGAGAGTTGCTTGTAGAATAAAATCTATCTCATAACTTTATAGAGCATAGTTTTATAAAAAAAAATTTAAGCAAAAATTCTATGATTGGTTATACTTTGAGAATATCACTAATATATGAGTGAAAACTTGGAATTTACATCAAAGTGGTTGGATTCAAGACACTTGAATTTCAAGGTTCATCCCCATATATACAGAAGAAGATCTTTGCATCAAGGACATCCCATTAACCCTTTGAATAAAAAATGAGTTATAAATGGATTGAGGTGAATATAAATTTCCTAGACCATCTTTCAACTTCCAATTCACCTACTAGTGCTAAAGGGGCCTCTTATGATGTGCCTATAGTAACTGAATTGCATGAAATCCCACAAAATAGGTTGGGGAATACATTAGAGCAGTCATTCAAGGAGCGTTATAATAACAAGACTAGATTTGATGATCAAAATAATAAAAGTCTCTCTCCTAGAGATTTTTCATAATTTTCTAGGAAATAATGAGCAACCCAGATCTACATTCATGTTTAAAACTAATCGCTAAAAAATGAGAGAGATTGATAACCACCTTGATCAAGAAACTAGACAAGTTGAGGCAAGGATAAATATCAATTAATTTCTAAACCTCTTGATAAATATCAATATTTTGTTTCCAAGCTCCAATACAAAGTATCTTTTTATCAATCATTTTGGTCTTTTGTATATAGCATATTTTATGTTTGTAAATTAGTATATTTTAACTTCATAGACTCCAAAGGTATAATGGAATCTTAGGAACAGTCTAGCCTCTAATGAACTTCCCTTATGTGAGAAAATTATTATTTTCATTTCATATGGGAACCTTAGAACCCACATATCATTATTTTTTTCATATCATTCTCAATAAGGAGAGTTGGTTAAGTAAAATTTATTTTGTGTAAGAAAAAATGAAAAGAAACATAGTTTTCATTTTTTCAGTTCAAAGAATTTTGTGAAAACAATCACATAAATATAATTATAGCATAGTATATTCCAATATTAATACCAAACACTTAGAAAAACAAGTATAGCATTATCCATAGCATTGATAAGAAGATTTCATTTACATTATTTAAGAAGAAGGATATATCTCAAGACATAACAAAAATATCATATGATATTTGTGAAAAAAATATTAAATGATTCAAAAAATAAATTAAAAAATTTGAATAACATGAAATTTTTCAAAAAATAATCAATTATTAAAAAATTAATTTTATTAAAACAAAATTAAAAACTTATTTTAATTTTTTTCTCACAACAAATTCTCATAAAAATTATGCTAAATTTACACTAGAAACAAAAATAATTCATTTTTTAGTTAATATCATTTCAATAATTTATGAAAAATATTTATAAAAATAATAATATTATCCTTAAAAAAAAAAATGCTAAGTGTTCTCATTTAAAATATGCCCTTGAAAAAATCACTTACAGAGCTATCTTAATATTAGATCTAAATGAAAAATATTTTAACATTTGCCTAGTAACTTCAATATTAAATATTTATGAGTTTGTGCATAAGGAGGTTACAATGTTCCCAACAACTAAGAACACTCCATTTCTCTTTTTCACTGATGCATAACTACTTAAAACTACTTGGACAAGTCCATGCTATTCGACTTAAACATCTTTTGAAGAATTTACACTATAAAAATGCGTATAAGAAAGACCCTGGCCAAATAGCTCAATATTTGCACGGATATTGTAATGATTACACATATGAGGCAAAAAAATATTTTCAAGTATAAATATTCACCATTGTGGGGCATACGTCATTATTCACTTCTTCTCATGTCTTTGAAATTCCATTTCATGTCATAATAAAGCAAAAGTTGTTTTTATTTAGCATGTTTTTCTTATATCATATTCAAATTCCATTTTCTCGAAAAAAAAAGTAAAATATATTTTCACTAACATAGACAAAAGCAATTGTATGGCCCATTTGACATGAGAAGGATGGAACTAAATGACTAGCTACTTTCAATTTGATTTAATTAAATATAATTTTAAAATTTATTAATGTATTGAAATAATCATTTTTATTTGTAAAAAATTCAAATATTAATCTTTAATAGTTTCTAATAGAAGGGGAATTGTACCCTTTCTTATTTGTTCAAAGATTGTGTTGTTAATTTTAAATATGAATCTTTTGTTTGTAAAAAAAAAATTAATATGATAATAATGATATTTAAAAAAAAAAGATGTGATTAGTAAATGACAAACTACAATCATGCTATCTTATCAAGAATACTTATTAAACAGAGACTAATGTTCTGTGTAAATTAAATAGAGAATAATTCTATAGAAGGTTATAGTGCTTTTTTGTATATTAGACAATGTAAGAAACATATATAGAAGATAAGATTGCATGTTATATTTAGATAATACAAGAAACACATGTAAATGACAGTATCATATAATGTAGAAAACATATAGAAAAGATACGATCACATATTTTACTAAATACTAAAGAAAATATATAATGAAGATGAAATTGCATATTATATTAAAAACTGTAAAATAATACATTGAAAACTAGATTACATACTATATTTGATAGTACCTAAAAAAATACATAAATAACAAAGATAACAAATTATATTATATTACACAATGCAGAGATGACATTCTATATTACATCGCATGGCATAGTATATTAGGCCGTGTAAAAGAATATATAGAAAACTAGATCACATGCTATATTAGATCACATAGTGTATTAGAGAGTCCATAAAACATACATAAGAGACCAATTTGTATCAGGCTGTAGAAAACATTCATAAGAGACTAGATCACATATTATATTAGGCAATGCAGGAAAAATACATAGGGGATGGCATCACATATTATTTTAATGTGAAAGAACATGACAACGACAAAGACACAGGAAGGGGAAGTAGCAGAAGAAGAGGAAAACAAAGCAGAAGAGCGTGATGATTATTCAAAGAGAATCACATTTAGTGGGCTTAAAGGAGAGTGTGTTCAGAGCATTGTCGTAAAGGATTTGGAAGTTCTGCTGTTGTATATTTCCCAAGATAGAAAGTCTCCTCGAGGCACCCATGGCGAGGCACAAGAGACTTTCAGAGATCTGAATGAAAAAGTTCTCTGCTGGAAGCTCGTAATTCACGCCGCCTTCAAATTTGAAGATTAGGGTTGGCAAGGCGACCTGACCTGATGTCTGTAGGAGTGAGATCAATGGCAGCTTGAATTGCTCCCTTGACTCGAGAGTAGGCAGCCTCGATTGGATAGGTAAGGGTCGTTCCCGAGTCGATGATCATGCCTCCGGCACCGTTCGATTGTAGATCAAAAGTTCCAGAAGGAATATTTACGGCCTCACCATTGAGGGTGATCCCTGTAACAGGAATATACCAGAAAGAAGGAATCGCACAGTTCTTAATCAGTGAGATCGTGTTGGCTCCGCTCAAGGAACCACCCTCACCGAAAATGAGAGGGCTGGTTTGTGAAGGAGAGTCCGTGATAGACAAGAGACAGTAAGAGAATTTGTTATGTACCTTGGAGCCCAACTGTGAGATGAGTGAGAGAGCACCTCTTCCAAGGCCCACAAGACCGCCGCCCTGAGAGAATCCTCGTCCTTGGTTGTCATGGCCGCATCCAAAAGCAATGCCTGCAACCATGCTGCCGCTGCCGCTCCCAATGGAGAATGACTCGTAAGCCAGGTCACCGCTAGTCTCAGAACCATCGCCATACCTATAATTAAACATACAATCTGGATTGCATCCAGTTTTAAATCTTTTCAAAGCATTGCAAAGAGAGTTAGTATAGGGAACTCTGGAATACGTGGACGATTTGGAGGGATCGAAGATCAGCGTAGATTGAGTGTAGCAATTCCGGCAAGGCCTGCACTGAGTCCAAATTAGATCACTCCCCGTGTCAACAATAGCTTCAAAACTCACCGAGGGTGTTCCCACTGCAACGTTCATCAGAAATTCCCCATTTCCCACGTGAAGGGGTGTTTCAGTGTCTAACTGCCCAGCTATCCGCTGCTTTACAAATGCCTCTATCATATTCATTCGTATCTTACTTCGATCCACCGCCCCACTCAATCGCTGGGTAAAATTGAAGTCTCCCTCTGATCTGCGAGTTAAATTCACCCTCAATTTGAAATGTCCGTCCGAAGAAGATGCGATCATGGGAATACTAAAGCATATGAAGGCCACAACTCCCAACAGCTTAGAATACTCCATTTTTCTCTTACACTGAGAAAAATGCAAAGTGAGTTGATATAAGCAGTTACATGTGTTTTCAACACTGAAGAAGTCTATGTCGTTAACCTAAACATCACTTGCATCTATAATTTGCAGTGTTTAACAGAAAGGAAACTAAAATAAAAATGCGTAATAGTTAAGATTGGTGGAATATCTCTCACATATTTGCAGTGTTCAACAGTAGGTACGCTGTAAAAACGCGTAAAATTTAAGGCACGGCGAATCTCTCGCATATTGACGCTGTTAAAGCAAACTCATCGTAGTAGAGATATTTGATATCTTAAAACGATTAGACATATGACGCGAGGAATGTTAGCGGGTCCAAATATTCGCCTTCATGGGGCATAACTCTTCTTTATTGGCTTCGATTCCATTTTATGTCATAATAAAGTAATTTTTTCTATCATAGACGAAAACAATTATGTTTCTTTCACTTCAAAGGGTCTTTTTGCATTTAATTTTTTTTAAGGGGTTATTAATATATTGAAATAATAATTTCTTATTAGAAAGTTATTTTTTATTTTTTAATAAAATAATTGACAAGAAAGGTCAATAAATAATGATTCTTTATTTGCTTCTTGTTATCTCTAAAATTCTATTATGTCGTAATAAAGTAAAAGCAATTTTCACTAATGTAGAGGAAAATAATTATGTTTCTTTCCTACCACAAGTTGTGTTTATTTCACATCACAAGGTCTCTTTGATATGTGTAAACATGATAAAACTACAGTCATTTTCCTTGTAAAGATTGGTAATGTATTGAAATAATAATTTCGTTACTTTTTTATTTTTCAATAAAATAATAGAAAAGGGTCAATAAATAATTCTTCTTTATTTGCTTCTTGTCATCTCTCCGAAATTCTATTTTATATCACAATAAATTAAAAATAATTTTCACTAACATAAAAGAAAATGATTATGTTTCTTTCACATCACAAGACCCCTTTGCATTGTGAAAGATGATGAAACTACATTCATTTTTTTCTATAGAATGTAATATAATAATAAGCCTTGTTAATGCATTCAATAAACATTTCTTATTAAAATGTTTTTTTCTATTTTTTAATTAAATAGTAGAAAAGAGTCAAAATTTGAGCAACTTCAATTATTCATATAGTACTTGTGGTTGTATGATTTAATCTATAGATATCCAGGATTTGAGGATTTCCAATGTGTGTTGAGGCAAGGAAATATTTGTTTTCATTGCCCATAGCAATTTTGTTCTCCATTTTTGTCTTTGTCATTTTTTTTTTTTGATAAAATTTCGATATGATAGGCATTTTTCCCACTGGGTACTATGAACTGCTATGGGAGTATTGTCTAGCAAGATCCCTTTTTTTGTTTGTTTTTCCCAAGACTCTGTAACAACTGTTCTATATTATTTAATATATTTTCTAGCTTCAACCTTTTACTAAGGAAAAAAAAATTATTGTCAATAACTAGTTCACATGTAAATTAAAAAACAATGAAATGTTGGCTAGAATCAAAATGAACACATGAGAACTTATAAATGTTATATAAGAAAACCTAAATACATTTATTAACAAGTGAAATATTTATTTTTGTTTCATATAAAGTTATCATAACTATTTGTTATAAGTGTATTACTTATTCCATAAAGTGCTCATTAAAACATGTTATTATGTGAAAATATAATATTCTTACATAAACAAATATTTTGTTGGCAATGTTTAGAGTACTTCATATTAATAGTTTTTCCTATCACAAAGACAAAGAAAAAAGGTGAGCACAATACATACTTTTAACTGTCTCATAACACGTGAAGGATTGCCAAAAAAATTATCATTTACAGTTGAATATGAGGGAGGAGGGCCAACCGTTGTGTGGGAGAACTTTGCAAGCATGTAGTGTTGTTTCTTATATCATAGGACCTCTATGTTTTTTAGAAATGTGAATGGGGCTCTTTTCTAGCATGCCTAGGATAAGAATGCCTAACTGAATGTTTTGGAATTGACGGTTCATGCCCATGACGAGCGGAATGAGAATTGTGCTCTATGGCATTTTTTCATTGAGTGAAACTGTCAATTTTTTCATCAAGTGAAAAACCATTTCCCTATGAAAACCACTAGGTATCTTAGGATGCTCAAAGGATGGTGTCGGTAGGGTATGGCCATGGGCATTCGAATGAGTGGAGGGGGGGGGGGGGAATAGGAGCATGCCTAGGGTAATAATGCCTATATAGATGTGTTGGAACTGACGATTCACACCCACAATGAGAAAAATGAGAATTGTGCCCTGTGGCAACTTTTCATTGAATAAAACTGATGATTTTTTCATCAAGTGAAAAATCATTGTCCTATGTAAACTACTTTGAATCTTGAAAAATTGAGATAGGCTATTGTAGGCAGCTCTCACGGGATCTTGTAGGTTCAAACAAATCATTCACATGTGCCATAGATTCCGAGATAGAACCTGTCAATTTTTTATAGTTTTTCGCATTAAGGCAGTGAAGGGACAGTGTCCGTAGGATATTGCCTTGAGCATTTGACCGGGGGTGGGTGGGGAAATAGGAGCATGCCTAGGGTAAGAATTCCTAACTAGACTTGTTGGATTAGATGGTTCGTTCCCACAAGGAGAAGAACAAGAATTCAACTCCGTGGCAACTTTTCATTGAAACAAATTGACGATTTTTTCCTCAAGTGAAAAATTGTTGCCCTATGAAAACCACTCTGAATCTTTAAAAACCAAGATAGGTATTGTAGGAAGCCCTTACATGACCGTGTAGGTTCAAATAGATTGTTCACATGTGCCACGGATTATTAGGTAGAACCTATCAAATTTTGACAATTTTTTCGTACTTATGTTACTCAAGTGATGATGTTGGTAGGGTATGGCCCTAACCGTTCGACCGAATGGGGAGGGAAACAGGAGCATGCCTAGAGAAAGAATACCTAATCTGACTTGTTGCAACTAATGTTTCAAAGCATTATGAAGCACAATATACCTACATTCATTGGGGGGTGGATATATTTTGCACATGATAGCAAAAGAAAGGAAGGTAAAATTTGTCTCTTTCAGTAGTTGAATGACAGTCAAAACAAGTTTATGTTTAGATTTCATATATTTAGGCCTTAAATTTAATGGGAAACGTGTGGAAATGGACCCCTTCACAAAATCTCATTGCTGAAATGGCTTTAATGATGGGAGATTATTGCTAAATGTAACCAATCGATTATGAAAAAATTGCATTGCGCTGTAGAAATTGCATTTGGATGTTATTATTAATAACAATACCAATATGGTCATTAAATTTGGTGAAGTTTCCAAAGGCATCAAAATTTAAAACTTAAGATTTAAATAGAATTAATTATATAGAATCTCAAGATTATACAAACAACATTATATTGTTAATTATTTAACAATTGTTAATTATTGGATTGAAGATTAAAGTTTAAAATAATGGCGCCAAGCACATGAGGAACAAGTTATATCAAATATCAAATTCTATATATCAAAATGTCGAATAATTACATGTGTATGTCCATATACAAAAATAGCATAAAAGCCAACTCAAACAAAATATGTGTTGATATATGTAAGTGTATGTCCATATACAAAACATACATGCCAACTAGACATGTAAGTATCCCGAAATGTTCTATAACATCCTAAACTACCGATTGATCATCAAAATCGATTCTCTTCACTACACTGCTCATCTCTGAAGGATCCTGCATAAGAAAAATCAAACTACAATTAAGATTAGTTATATTATATAATTTACATTCAAAAAGTTAACATAAAAATAAATATACATTGAACTATAATTGAACTCTCAAATTGAATTCTTGATTACCTCATCTCTACATTTTCTCTTCATCTTGGGAGGAGTCTTGGAATATCTCTTCGTTAGAGCAGGTATGTCATCAATATTTTTTGTATACAACCTATATATATTCACTAACATAAAATTTCAATACAAGCTAGCATATAATTGTGGATGATAGGAACAAATTATATCTTCTAAACACAAAATAAAATAAACATGTGCACCCGAGGCATCTCTTCTATTTCTTCGAGTATAGTGGTTGCAATCAACAAGGATGTGAAGCCAAGAATTCCCTGTACATAAAGATGACAAGTATGTGAAACTATCAATCTATGTAGACATGTATAATCATTATGTTATTTAAAATCTTATTCCATCATGTTTTCATTCAATTACCTTTCCCTTGTCTCCGACTTCACTATCAGAGCCTGAATTGTGCAGCATCGCACTCGCGAGATTTGTGTCCTACAAGAGTAAAATAGGATAAACATGCAAGATACTATATAATTTAATTAATGAATTTAAATGATGAGCATGTATGTACAATAAAAAATGTAAATGACTAGGTGCAATAATATATGTACCATATAACTATCAAGGCCAAATGAAATGGTTGTCAAGGTACCATCATGGACCTGAGTTAACTCCTCCTCAGTTGTCAACTATTAAATAGAGCATGTATATAAACATTTTTACTTAATAATATCACTTATAAATATTCATTAATAATAAAATGTACTATGGAATTACAAGTCTTACCACTACATCGTCAATGTATGATGAAGGTACCTCCTCGCATCTAGCATGCGAGGACTCTCCAGGGTATCCTCTAGTCCCTATCATCACATATGGTGCATCGAGCATATCATGCACAACTCATAATCAGTAGTGTCTGCAGGAGGATCAACAAGTTCTCCAATAGGACCTAAGCGTAATTGCCCACACATAGCACAAGTATGCAAAACAAAAATATGTGGAGCCAAAGAGGACATGTCAGCACAACCAGATCCACTAGTAGCATCACGAAAAGGTTCAGCTAGTGCCCTAGTTTGAGAAACCAAAAGGCTACTCAAAGAGTGAATAGCTGATATAATATGTGACACTTCCTCGATAATGATATATGAATATTATACTGAGATGGGGGATCAGCGGGAGGAAAGGAAACATATGGGCCCTGTAATACTCAAACTACTCTAGGTCTATCTTAAGGGATACCTAAACCCACACCCTAGAAAGGCTTGATGTCAAAGTAGTTGACATGCTTACCCAAAACAAACTCAGCATACAATTTTTTAATGAAATAAAATGGGACATCAAGATTGTTGTTCGATGGTCTATTAAAAACCATCCACCAACAATCGTAAAATTTATTTATAATATCATCGTTTGTACACCATTTGATTGAAACTGTTATTTTTTCACATCTACGAGCTCTCTAGTCCAGGGATTGATGAGCAGTAATATCAATTTTTGATATCTCAAGCTTCTTGACTTGATCATAGGTCAAGCCATTCACATATCTAGCCCTCATAGAATCTCGCCACCAAAGAGAGGTATTGTGCTCCGCAGTCATAGTTCCTACATTGTTTATTATGACATTAAGAGCATCTAACATTGGGGTTAGATGAGGGATTCTACTGTAGACATTTGCAATTCCCCTCAATTCTTTCAAATTTTAACTAATTAAATCTTGAATTGAGGGTGAGTTTGGTAATTGAAAGTTTGTTAATGGAGGGTTTGGTGGTTGTGACAATTGTGGTTGTTCAGGATTATCATTGTTATCCCTCATTTAACCTGATTGAACTCAAAATTTTGGATCTAATCAACAAATTTGAAATAACAAAACAAATAAAAAATGCAAAAAAAATTGATAAAAAAAAACAAAATTGCAATAAGATCATACCATAGATGACAAATTCACCAAAAAAAAATTGCCCCCCATTTAGATATCCTCTAAAATTCAATATCGGATTTCCATCCTTTCATGCAGCCCATTAGTAATAAATGGCCCACGAGCTGTCATAGTGGGTATAAAAATACCCATAGGAAACAGATATTCGATTCCTAAAAGTTAATAGATAATATATTAATATATATCACGTGTTTTTACACCACACGTTTAATATTTTATATGTTATATATTATATATTATATATAATATTATATAATATAATTATACTATAATATATTATATATTATATATTATATAATATATTATATATTTTATAATATATAATTTATAATATATTAAATTATATTATGTATTATTCATACATAATATATTATATGAATAATATTTAATATATTATATTTATATATTATATATTATATATATTATATATTATATTTATATATTATATTTATTATATATTATATAAATCATATATTATATATAATATAGCACAATATAACATATACCCAGTCCAACCACTTTACGGAGGTCGCCGCTGCCCACATTGGGTTACACATGGCTAAAAGAGAAGGGTTTAGAAAGGTATGGCTGGAGTTTAACTCACTAAACACTATCAATTGCCTAAATAGGCACACAGATCTTAGTTGGATGGTTGCTAATCTGATCAAGGATTGTTAGGATATAATAAATGAGTTGGATGAATTCAAAATTTCTCACATATTTCAAGAAGGCAATAAAGCGGTAGATCTACTGGCCAACTTGGCAGTGGGCTACGTGGCGACTAAATGGTGGAGCAGTAGGGACTTTTTCCCAAAAAACCCATGTGATCTGGCTTGTGATGATTCCTCCCACTTGCGGTAATCAATGAATTTTAATCATGATTTGATGGAGTTGTTGGGGAAACGGTTGCTTCTTGCTTTCCCTATCCGAAGATCTAGAAACTTTCCTTGTGATTGGATTTTCTATCTAATTGTGTGGCCCATTCTCTACTATTGTTCTAAGACTTTTCTGGTGTGGCCCATCTCTTAATATTATTCAAAGACTTCTCTAGTGTAGTCCATTCCCTATTGTTTGGCGACCCAAAACATTATGGGTGGGGACAAGAACAAGTAAGAACCGCCTACTTTTGAGAAATGGAAGAAAAACAAGGAGATGTGGTAGTAAATCATTGATGGGGGAATTGTCCCCTTCTTGGATAAACTCCATGGCCCTTCACCTCTGCTAACGAAAACCTTTGTCAATGGGTGGAAGAAAGGGGTCCCGAGGGCTTATGGTGTAGATTACTAGCCGAACAAAACCCTAGTGGTGATAGTTACTTGTCTTGTGATGAATGGAAGAAGGTTCTATAGAGATAGGAAAACTAGGGAGGAAGACTTGGTGAATTTTTTCGACAAAGACAAGGAGTGTGCAAGAGTTAACAAAATGGCTGATGGTGGCTACAACAGGAAAGATCTTATGGCTCCTTGGGCAAACATGGTTGAGCTCATCATGAGGTATATTATGCTAGATGGTAGATATGCCATTATCTTTTCCTACCATTTTGAACCATTTTAGGCATGGTAAATCATTTTTTTTCCTTTCTATCTGAACTCCTCTTTGTAGAATAGTCTTGAAAAACATATCGAGAATCCAAATAATCATGTTCTCCATGAAAGGCTTATTGTGCTCATCATGGAGTACGCTAAGGCCCTTGAAGTTGTGCCCTCTCTCTCTAAGAAAGGCCAACATATTAATATTCAAGAAGTTTCTGACTTAGAAATAGATTTGGAGGATAGTGGGGGTGTCATTCCCTTGGATGACCCTGATTATAAGCCAGTGGAAGAAGGCAAGATGATGGTCACCCCTGGTATGTTTATCAGTAAGAATCCCCCCAGATGGGCGGCCAGCAAATACAAATCTACTAGCAAGTTGATTTCTAAGGC
Organism: Cryptomeria japonica; assembly: GCF_030272615.1. Classification (NCBI taxonomy): domain Eukaryota; kingdom Viridiplantae; phylum Streptophyta; class Pinopsida; order Cupressales; family Cupressaceae; genus Cryptomeria; species Cryptomeria japonica. Next base: position 609,671,954 of record NC_081407.1, read on the forward strand.
CGACCCTCTTTCTAAAAAGAAGAAGCTTGCGGCTAAGGACTATGGTCCGAAGACTTTGGACCAGGAAATCAAACTAGACATTCCTATTAACATCCCAAAGGAAAAGACGGGGACCATGCCTAAAGAAGTGAATAGTGGGTTATAGAGAAATGATTCTCTGATTAACCTGGTGATGGAAGCGACCAGGATCCAGGAGAGCTACTAGAAGTGGGTGGAGAGAGAAATTGATGAGCTCAAACTGGGGTTAAGGAGATAATAGATATTTTCACAGCTTCACCAGAGCCTAACAAGTCTAAGAAGCTCTCCTAAGATGTTGAGATCATGAAATGAAATGATGATCAAATAATTGAAAAGATGGAATAGTCTATGGTGGAGATAAAGAAAAACCTGAAGAACCTGGTCGACATAAGAAAGGAGGCCATGAATAATAGTATGGAGGGGCTCAAAAAGATCAATGCCATGGTTGTGGAGTATAGATCCATCCACAGTGTTCCTGATAAATATCTTGGAAGCGAAGACATTGCTATTGGAGACAACAAAATCATAGGCCCTAGTTCTAGGACCAAAAGCAGGAGCAGCAATAAGGGCACCTCTAGATTCATTATGGAAGAGTTGGAGGAAATGAGTAAGACTACCATCCAAAAGAACAAGGAGCTGGTGCACTTTCTTCTTTGAGTTCTTTTGGTTTATTTTTTGTTTCTCTTTTTCTTCCGTGTCTATTTTGGGGTGCTCCCCTGTTTTGCTGTTGGTTTTTGTTTGTTTGGCTGATGATTGACTTTTGTAAAAAAAATTGTTTCTGGTCCAAGTAAAGCTCGTTTATCTCTATCTTTATCAAAAAAATAAGATAACATATAATATGTAATATATAATATATAATATATAATATATAATATATAATATATAATATACTATATATTATATATTATATATTATATAATTTATAATATATTATATTATATTATATATTATTCATACATAATATATTATATATTTTTTTGTATTAAGTATCATATAAACAACAGTTACAAAATTTGAGAGTTTGGGTTGGAAACCTTGCAGCCAATTAAAGAGTTAAAACATAAGATGTAGGAGCTATATTAGACAGGAGCTCAATACATGATATACGATCATTTACATAGGAGCCAAATTACAAAATTACACAAAATGATAGACATGTTCAAGCATCATGGGGCGTATGGCTAACTGAACATTAAGGAGGAAACAGGGTCGTTGTTGTCGCCCACTGGGGGGAGCCATGCAATCCAGCCTAGCTCTATTTCGTACCAAACCAGCACATTCCCTTCGACAAATTGATCTTTGTAGGGATGGGAGGGTAGTCCTTCCAGCTCCAGCTTGATGAAGTCTTCCCTGTATTGCCATGTCTCCATCTCTTGCATGAACCTCATCAGCCCTTGTTCAAAATGAGTCTTATTGCTTCCCATGAGGTCCCATGTGAAGCCATGTGAGAGTTCTCTTATGAAAACTAGAGTAGAGCCATTCTTTAGCCACCTATTGAATTTGTCTTCCTCTAGTCTTAGTACCACTCTGACCTGCATAGCAACAAGGTAGCAGATGAGTCTCCTAAGAGAATCAATGAGGTTCCTACTCTTTCCATTAAACACATCATCATTCCTATATTTCGAAATGATCCACATAATTTCCAAAGAGAGAGAAAACTAGAAAAGATTAGCATGTTTCTTACCACCTCTAATATAACCAAATACCATCTCTTCAATAGTAAACCAAGTGCTATTAAGTGAGATACCAAACAAATTCCAGACTTCTCTAGCAAAATGACAACCAAAAAAGATGTGGTATACAGATTCAGGGATATGGCTGAGTTTACATAGTAGGGGGTCTCTGTTGTTGTCCTTTCGTGGCAATTTATGAAGAAGGAGTCTCCAGGCAAAAAAATTCTTCTTTGGTTTAGTCGGATAAGTCCAAAATCTCGAGAGGGTAGATTACCATTGTTTGGAGTCCCGGGAAAGGTTTCAGGTGCAGTTAAGGTGATCAAGGATATCAACAGAATCAGTAAGGGTAGAGTAGATCATTTTGGCTTTGGTTAGAAAAAGGGGAGATCCATCTATCTAGTAGAGTGAGGCTAAAGGGGGGGGGAGGTGGGCATAGGAGTGAGAAGGATGGGAGCAAGTGCAGACTTAAGGATGGTATAGGTTTTGGCCTGGGAGAGGGGGAGGTTGAATTTAGAGCTAAGAGATTCCCAGGAGATCAGAGTGCCATCTTCCAGAATGTGATCAAATTTTACGAGACCCTAGTTGTGCCATTTCATGGCAAAGCATCCTTGAAGATAGGCTAGTTATTTCCCATTATGCAGAACATTCCACCATATAGGCCTTTTCAGATTGAGAGAGACTTCGTTATCTATTATGTATTTATTGCTAATGTATTGCCTAACATGGTTCTAGGCTTTCGATATAGATTTGAAGACTTCTGACCCCGCAGGGGAGACCTCAAAATTCCTAGCAATTAGATCACTCAGGGGTAGGTTCTTCCATTTTTTTGTTGATTTTGGGGTGGAGCATTTAATATTATTTCTAACAAGCACCTTCCAAGGTTCGTTGCTATCAATGGCTTTACAAATCCATTTGGCAGCCAGGGCTGTTCCTTGAAGTTTGAGGTCTTTGAGGCCCATACCTCCTTGTATCTTAGGTCTGATACACCAATCCCATTTAACTGTGTGTTGCTTCTTTTTGCCTTTTCCATCTGACCAGAGGAAGTTCCTGATTTTTTTTTTTGTGTAATTGACCTAATAATTGCTTAATAACTAGGCTGAGGAGTAGTATATGTTATAAGAAGATAGTACTTTCTGACAAACCTAAAAATGACCTACTAAGGACAAGAAGTTCTGGTTCCACTTGGTGAGTTTCTTATCAACCTTATTTCTGAACCATTCCCACATTTCTTTCAAGTTCAGAGAGACAGAGAAAGGGATTCCCAGGTACCTAATGATGGTATCTGGGCCTCCCCACTTTAGATCAAACTTAGATAGCTAGAGAGGAGGGGCATCAATCCAACCTAACAGGGTAGATTTGTGGAGGGCAATTCTACTACCTGATGCTTTGCATAATATATCGATATTGTGAAGAAGATGTGTTAAATTCTCCTCCTCTAGGGAGAAGTGGATAGCTGTGTCATCTACAAACTGTATATTGATGACTTCTTCTTTGTTAGGGAGTGCAATTCCTTTAACCTTAAGGGATAAGATAAAGTCTTTTAGTATGTAATACATAGCATCCATAGCCAGGACAAACAGGGTTGGGGCAAGAGGACACCCCTATCTAATTTATTTAGAGAGAGTGATGTTATCATATTTTAGTCTGTTTACTTTGGCAATTGCATTGGCATCACTAAGTAGTGTCTGGACAATCTTGCTGAAGGAGTCTGGGAAACCCAGACTAGCTAGCATTTGTATTATGAATCCCCATTCTATCCTATCATATGCCTTCTCAAAATCTATTAGTAACATAGCCTCATTCTGACTGGAGGCCTTGGCCCACTCTAGAGACTCCCAGCAAGTCATCAAATTTCAAGGATGAACCTAACTCTAACAAATCCTGTTTGGTTAGGACTGATGATCTTAGGCAGTATTCTGATTAACCTGTTTGCTACTACTTAAGCCAATATTTTATAAGATACATTTAGTAGCGTGATAGGCCTCCAGTTCTTGACCAAAGTCTTGTCTCCCTCCTTGGGAATGAGTTTGATAAGCCCTTGGTTGATCTCTTTGCCAAGGGTTCCTTTGGATATAGCCTCCATATCTAGGGCATGGAGGTCATCTACAATCCATTTAATGTTTTTCTTATTGAACTCCACTAGGAATCCATCTGGCCCAGGGAATCTATCATTTCCCATAGAGGAGATAGACATGGCTATTTCCTCTCTTGAGATAGAGCACCCCAAAACCTCATAGTCATCCTCATTAAGCTTGGCTGGGGTCAATTGCTTAATGAGCTCTCTAGCATGTCTGTGTTCTTCATTTACTTCCTCTGAGGTAAAAAGCTTCTGATAATAGAGGGAGAAACATTGCAGGATCTCTTAGGAGTCTGTGATGTGAGTGTTATTGTCCCATATAGAATTGATGTTCTCCTTAGCTTCCTTAACTTTGAGCATGTGGAAAAAGAATTTGGAACCCTTGTCCCCCGAATCCAACCAATTTAGTTTGGACCTGGTTTTAAGCCCTTTAATTTTCTAGTTTTGAAACTTCTTGAGGTGATCTTTGATTGTCATCAGAGTGCAAGTGAGGTTTTCATCATTTGGAGAGTTTCGAAGATTCATTTCTGCATTGCATAGATCCTCCTAGAGCAGTCTTTCTACCCTCCTGGCATCCTTGGCCTTTTTTTTGCCCACTGTTTGACAAAGGATAGTCCAAATTTTTATGTTTGCATTCCAGGCATCTGTGTTAGAGAGTTGTTTCCTATCCTTTTTGTTAAACAGTCAGATAAAGGCCAGGGAATAACAAAGGTCTTCATCTTATAGGAGTCTAGTGTTTAGGATGAATGAAGAAGCTCTTGAGGAGGAGGGGGGGGGGGGGCGCTAGGGAGAGGTCTATTCCCATTATTATCAGGTGGTGATCTGAGAGGGTGTATGGGGAGACATAATAATGGTCACCATTAGGGCCTTTGTCTATCATAAAGTGGGATTTATTGAGGTAGAGCCTATCTAGTCTATAGTAGATCCTTTTATTCAGTTGTTGATAGTTGCACCAGGTGTACCATATAGTGTTCAACTTGTCTTTCCTCCCAACAATAGGGTCAAAAAGATGTAGTTTATTGATCATTCTATCCCATTGAAGCCTTTCCATTCCCTTCCATTCAAATTTATGGGCAAGTGCAAGGTAATGAGTCACAAATTCGCGGAAGTCCATGCGTTGGAAAATGCGCTCTTATAAACGGGGGCCCATTTTCAAAAAACGGGGGCCCGTTTGTGCTTCGGGCTCTCGAGCCGAAAGGTAACGGGGGTCCGAAGCAAAAAAAAACGGGCCCCTGTTTTGTTCTAAAACGGGGGCCCGCTTTTAAACAAAACGGGGGCCCGTTTTTAAAAACGGGGGCCCATTTTTTAGAAACAGGGGCCCGTTTCTAAAAACGGGCCCCCGTTTTGTTTAAAAGCGGGCCCTTGTTTCTAAATGGCATTTTTCCTTTTTTTTCCACAAGCCGCCCTTGTTTGAAAACGGGGCCCCGTTTTGTGGAAGTTGATTCCACAACCCGCCACTTGGCTCGAGATTAGGCCCGAGATAGGCCTAGGATGGCCACACCTGAGACATGGACCTACAAATTCAAATCTCCATGAATGAAAGCACAAATATGAACTTCAAAAATAGTTTACGCGCCTCTAATCAGAGAATTTTTATACGAAATTAAAACCCATTTCAGATTATACTGTCTAGATTCTAAATATGTAAATTTATTTAAAAATTGATTATTGTAACTATTTTTCAGTTAATTTATACTAAATCAGGTCCATAAATTTGAAATATTAACTAATTTTGTTAATTTAATAACTTTTTTATTTTAAAGAATTTTGGAAAAAAAATTATATGTCATCAATCTACACAAAATTCTTTTGTATTTAAAAAAAAAAAAAATCAAAAAATGTTAAGTTTACATCAAATTATGTGGGTCGTACACGTCAAATTCTTAAAACGATAATTACGGCCATTAAAAAATTAATTAAAAAAAAAATATTAGAAAAAAAAATACAGAAAAATATGCTCATCAATCTTTAGTGTGTTACAAACCATTTCCCAAAACGGTTTGAGAAAATAATTTTAATTGTGTCAAAAAGTGTGGGTCGTACGCATGCATGGTATGGTCCTGAAATAGGCATTTTTAAAACATAGTTTTCAGAACTCCATTTAAAAAGTTATTTTTTATTATGTGGGTATTAAAATAAATTATATATTTGGAAAGTACACTCAGAGGGCTATCTTTTGTGTTGCTGACTTTTTCCAAGATTCAATCTCTAAGTGTTTCAAAATTTAAGCTCAAATGAGACAAAATCTGAAAATCAGGGAAAACACTTCCACTTTTTGGCCAAAAAGTGGACTCATCTTCTTGCACTGACCCTTATTGCCCCCTTTTTTATCACTAGGAGATTCCACCATATTGAAGTCTCCTCCAATAATCCAAGGGATATCCTCTAGCATTGTTAGCCAATTCCATAGTTCACCTCTTTCTTTGTAGTCACTCAAGGCATATATAGAGAATATTCCAAACTTCTGGTTCTCCATTTGAATAGAGACCCATATAGCTCTAGCATAGGGTGATTGACCCCGGTTAACTACTTTGTTGGCCCATTTAGGGCTAAGGAGTATGGCTGAGCCACCTTTTCCTTTGGTTTGGTTAGTGTAAAAGGAGGTGGCCTCCCTCCAGATATATTTGAGACCAATTTGTAGTGTGAAGCCCACTGCCTTTAACTCCTACAAGAGGAGGCAGTCCATGTTTATATGTGCATTAAGAAATCTCTTTATGATGTATTTCCAATCAAGGGCCTCCATGCCTCTGATGTTCCAAGATATAATTTTCAACATGACACAACTGGTTTGGGAGGGTTAGTTTGGGATTTAAATCCCTCAAAACACTTGGGCCAATCCTCTTTGTTTTCTATATTGATAGCATCAAATGCAATAGAAGAGGAGGGTCTACCTCTCTTTTTCCTTACCTCAAAGATTTTCTCAGGGCCTAGAGATTCCTTCATGTTAGCACTATCCTTGTTGTTCTTAGGAGATCTCTTCCTCCTAGCTTTCCTATGTTTAACCATAGTAAATCCATCTTGAGGTACTGCCAGTCCTTGTTCAAAATTGGTTTCCACTGGAGTGAAGGGGTCTATGCTAGGTTCCACAACTTGGGTGATAGCTAACTCTGCCTTCAGGGCACTAATAAGGGTGCTAGTAGTATAGGGGACAACACTAGTAGGGTCTCCCCTAGACTCCTCTAAAGTACCAAAATCATCTAGAGTGGTTGATGCTACCTCCTCCAAAATAGGTCTTCCCCTATCCCCTTGCAGGGTAGGGGGTTCCTAAGTATTGAGCGCATTAGGTTCTTTGCAAATGGATAGTTCAGGGTCCTTGGCCAAGGCCCTACCAATGGTGTCTGCCATATCTGGAACACCCCTATCAATGTCCTCAAGGTCAGGTATCTAACACCAAGAGGCTTCAATTTCTATTTTCTGCTTGAGGAGGTTTAGTTCAAGAATTTTCCTTGCTTCCGCTGCTTTTCTCAATTTTTCCATCACTAGTTGTTGTGCATTAAGGGTCCTCGGGTTAGAGAGATGGGAAGGAGTATCAACTGATACAAAGGGGGAAAAGGGGGGAGGCTGGGTAGCAACGAGGGCCTCTTTGATAGTATTGTTGTAGTCTAAGATGGAGTTAGCCATCGAGGGGGGTGGAGATTAAGGGGGAGGGATGAGGGGGAGCGGCGAGGGGGAGGGAGAAGAAGTAGGTGGGGGGGGGAGTGAGGAAGTGGCATGAGGGGGGGATGAGGGAGAAAGTTCAGAGGGCATGACTTTAGCTATAGGGGGGACTGGAGGCCCTAGTTTTAGACCTTGAAGATTTGGTCGATAATAAGGGATAATTGCTTCTAAAATGACCACTAACCTTACAAAAGTGACAAGCATCTATTCCCTCCATATACTCAATTGAACAATAGTAGGTTTTATTGTTGAGTCGAATAACAATTTTTGGAGGGTAAACCATGCCTAGTTTTAATGCAATGAGTAGTCTAGCATCAAGATGTGGGAGGACCGAGGGAGAAGAGTCGATTTTTACAATTTTACCCTAAGGTTCTACAATTTTGTCAACACAGGACCAAAGGAAAGTTGGAACATTCTTAATGGTTATCCATTTTGGGTAGGAAAGGGCAAGAATTTCATCATTACAAGCTTTAGGATCCCAACAAACCACCCTAAAAGACGAATTTCCTACTGACCAAAACTGTTTATTTAGAATTTTTCTTTGGGTTTCCTTATTATCAAAGAAAACTAAAAACAAACCCTTTTGAATAATTCTACAAAACAAAAATTGAAACCCTAATTTATTGACCCACACATCTTGCAACCATTTGTTCATATATTATCAAGATGGTAAGTTATTTACATCAAAGGCAGTGAAAAAAATTGTTGAATCCCTAAGTCTATAAATCTCCGAAGAAAGGGCACAGAGCATGGAGTCGTTAGGTTTAATGGTGATGTGTTTGGAAGAGTGGACCTCATCTTGTGCTAGCATGAGATTGGTTTCATCTTCATGGTGGAGAATGGCTTCGAACTTTGCATCTTCTGGGAATGAAAACTTCTTGCCCTCCACTGCCTGGCTGAAGGTTTTCTACAACTCTCAAGCATTCGTAGATGAAGAAATGGGTTGTTTAGGGTTTTTTGGGCCATCTTTATTCGACTCCATTTATTGCAGGAGGTAATAAATGACTTGAGGGCTTCCCAGTAAGGCCAGGGAGCCCTCACATGCAATAGCATACTGCAACCAGTGGCACCACGGGGTTTTGTGCCCTAGTTGCAAAGTGCCTCCAAAGTTTTTAATCTGAAACTTTGAGATATAATATATTATATGAATAATATAATATATTATATAATATATAATATATCATATATTATATTAATATAATATTTTACTATTATCAGATATCTGATATTATTAGATATCAAATTTGGTTGGGTTTTTGCCATGGCCATATGTACTGACATCCAAGCCAAGCAAAAAGTCAACGTGGATTTTTCACATTTTTAGGTGAGTGGAGAAGGCAATTTTTTTTACATCACCACTTTTTTTCCCCTCATGATCCTGCACATACCTATTAATAGAAAATTATACCATGCTTAGAAATAATATTGGATGCAAAAATTTGAAACACTTTCTTGCAACTATTGAAAGTTCTTGAAAATTGCTTATAAGAATTGGGTTTCAACAAATACTATCTTGAACTCCATGGTATTTCAAATCAAATACTGATGCTTCTTTCAATCTTTAGAACATTAAACCAAACTAAAATTAAAAAACATACCTCATGCATTCATATGACCACCTAATGCTTAGCAAGTTTGAATTCCTATTATTGATCTTGCAATGTCTTATGCTTTCCATGCTCATCCACAATTATTCTATAATACTGCCTTCTTCAATCACTTTTTGATTTCAACTATAACCTAAAATATAAATAGCAACCTGTATAGTTTGACATGCTATTACTCACAAGATTCACACACAAGCAGGAAAAATAATGGAAGGAGATCATTGTTCTTCAGGCCCAATCTTCATGACATCAAAGAAATCATTGTTCACATCTATTTCTAATGCAGTAGTCAAGAGGCTTCTATGAGGCTTCTATGATTATTCCTTTATTCTAATGACATTGAACTTATCAACAAATTTCCTCCTCTCCAAAATATTAGAGTAAACCAACAATATTATTAGTATTTAGAAAATCTAAATTTTTACTTCTTAATGCTTGTTTATTCTTTAACATAATGAAACTCATTCAATCTTTTCTCTTAGTTATGTTTATTTCACTTCAGAGGATCCTTTTGCATTTAATTCTTTTTAGGGGTTATTAATATATTGAAATAATAATTTCTTATTAGAAAATTATTTTTTATTTTTTAATAAAATAATTGACAAGAAAGGTCAATAAATAATGAATCTTTATTTGCTTCTTTTTATCTCTAAAATTCTATTCTGTCATAATAAAGTAAAAGAAATTTTCACTAACATAGAGGAAAATAATTATGTTTCTTTTCTATCGCAAGTTATGTTTATTTCACATCACAAGGTCTCTTTGACAAGTGAAAACATGATAAAACTACATTCAATTTTCTTCTAAAGATTGGTAATGTATTGAAATAATAATTTCATTACTTTTTGTTTTTTTAATAAAATAATAGAAAAGGGTCAATAAATAATTCTTCTTTATTTTCTTCTTGTCATCTTTGAAATTCTATTTTATATCACAATAAATTAAAAATAATTTTCACTAACATAAAAGAAAATGATTATGTTTCTTTCACATCACAAGACCCCTTTGCATGTTAAAGATGATGAAACTACATTCATTTTTTTCTATAGAATGTAATATAATAATAAGCCTTGTTAATGCATTCAATAAAATTTTCTTATTAAATTATTTTTTTAATTTTTTAATAAAATAGTAGAAAAGGGTCAAAATTTGAGCAACTTAAATTATTCATATAGTACTTGTGGTTGTATGATTTAATCTACAGATATCCAGGATTTGAGGATTTCCAATGTGTGTCGAGGTAAGGAAATATTTGTTTTCATTGCGCATAGAAATTTTTTTCTCCATTTTTGCCTCTGTCATTTTTGTTTTTGATAAAATTTGGGTATGATAGCCATTTTTTCCGCTGGGTACTGTGAACTGCTATGGGAGTATTGTCTAGCAGGATCCCTTGTTTTCTTTGTTTTTCCCAAGACCTTGTAATGATTGTTCTATAATATTTAATAGATTTTCTAGCTTCGGCCTTTTACTAAGGGAAAAAAAATATTGTCAATAACTAGTTCACATGTAAATTAAAAAACAATGAAATGTTGGCTAGAATCGAAATGAACACATGACAACTTATAAATGTTTTATAAGAAAACCTAAATACATTTATTAACAAGTGAATAATTTTTTTTGTTTCATATAAAGTTATCATAACTATTTGTTATAAGTGTATTACTTATTCAATAAAGTGCTCATTAAACCAAGTATGTTGTTATGCGAAAATATAATATTCTTACATATTCAAATATTATGGTGGCAATGTTTAGAGTACTTCATATTAATAGTTTTTCCTACCATAAATACAAAGACAAAAGGTGAGCACAATACATACTTTTAATTGTCTCATGACACGTGAAAGATTGCCAAAAAAATTATCATTTAAAGTTGAATATGAGGGAGGAGGGCTAACAGTTGTGTGGGAGAACTTTGCAAGTATGTAGTGATTGCTTCTTATATCATAGGACCTCTATATTTTTTAGAAATGTGAATGGGGCTCTTTTATAGCATTCCTAGGATAAGAATGCCTAGCCAAACGTTGTGAAATTGATGGTTCACGCCTACGAGGAGTGGAACGAGAATCGTGCTCTATGGCAAATTTTCATTGAATGAAACTAATGAATTTTTTCATCAAGTGAAAAATCATTGCCCTACGAAAACCACTTTGTATCTTGAAAAAAAGAGACACACACTATTGTAGGAATCCATCATGTGACCCTTTAGGTTCAAACGGATCATCTGCAGGTGCCATAGATTATGAGATAGAGTGTCAAATATTGACAATTGTTCACACTTAGGGCGCTCAAAGGACAGTGCCGGTAGGGTATGGCCATGAGCATTCTACTGAGTGGGAGGGGAGGGGGAATAGGAGCATGCCTAGGGTAAGAATGCCTATATAGACATGTTGGAACTTACATTTCATGCCCACAATGAGAAAAATGATAATTGTTCTCTGTGGAAACTTTTCATTGAATGAAACTGATGATTTTTTCATCAAGTGAAAAATCATTGTCCTTTGGAAACCACTTTGAATCTTGAAAAATTGAGATAGGCTATTGTAGACAGCCCTCACGCGACCTTGTAGGTTCAAACAGATCATTCACATGTGCCACAGATTTTGAGATAGAACCTGTCAAATTTTTATAAGTTTTCGCATTGAAGGCACTGAAGGGACAACATTGGTAGGATATGGCCCTGAGCATTCGACCGAGTGGGCGATAAAATAGGAGAATGCCTAGGATAAGAATGCCTAACTAGACTTGTTGGATCAGATGGTTTGTTCCCACAATGAGAAGAACAAGAATTCAAATTCATGCCAACTTTTCATTGAATGAAACTGACGATTTTTTCCTGAAGTGAAAAATTGTTTCCCTATGAAAACTGCTCTGAACCTTCAAAAACCAAGATAGGTATTGTAGGAAGCCCTTAGGTGACCCTGTAGGTTCAAATAGATCATTTACATGTGCCACGTATTCTAAGGTAGATCCTGTCAAATTTTGACAATTTTTCATACTTATGTTGCTCAAGGGATGATGTCGGTAGGGTATGGCCCTAAGCATTCGACCAAACGGTGGGGGAAACAAGAGCATGCCTATGGTAAGAATGCCTAATCTGACTTGTTGGAACTAATGTTACAAAGCATTATGAAGCACAATATGCCTACATTCATTGGGGAGTGAACATATTTTGCACATGATAGTAAAAGAAAGGAAGGTAAAATTTGTTTCTTTCAGTAGCTGAATGACAATAAAAAAAGTTTATGTTTAGATTTCATATATTTAGGCCTTAAATTTAATGGGAAACATGTGGAAATGGACCTCTCCATAAAATCTCGCTACTAAAATGGCTTTAATGATGGTGGATTATTGCTAAATGTAACCAATCAATTATGAAAAAATTGTATTCCGTTGTAGAAATTGCATTTGTATGTTATGATTAATACAATACCAATATGGTCATTAAATTTGGTGAAGTTGCCAAAGACAACAAAATTTAACACTTAAGATTTAAATAGAATAAATTATATAGAATCTCAAGATTATACAAACAACATTGTAATGTTAATTATTTATCCTTTGTTAATTAGTGGATTCAAGATTAAAGTTTAAAATAATAGCACCAAGCAGATGAGGAACAAGTTATATCAAATCTCAACTTCTATATATCAAAATGTCGAATAATTACAAGTGTATGTCCATATACAAAAATGGCATAAAAGCCAACTCAAACAAAATATATGTCAATATATGTAAGTGTATGTCCAGGGTCAGTGCAAGAAGATGAGTCCACTTTTTGGCCAAAAAGTGGAAGTGTTTTCCCTGATTTTTCAGGTTTTGTCTCATTTGAGCTTAAATTTTGAAACACTTGGAGATTGAATCTTGGAAAAAGTCAGTCGTATAAAAGATATCCCTCTGAATCTACTTTCCAAATATGTAATTTATTTTAATACCCACATAATAAAAAATAACTTTTTGAATGGAGTTTTAAAAACTATGTTTTAAAAATGGTTGTGTCAGGACCATACCATGCATGTGTACGACCCACACTTTTTGACACAATTAAAATTATTTTCTCAAATCATTTTCGAAAATGATTTGTAACACATTGAAGATTGATGAGAATATTTTTTATTTTCTTTTTAAATATTTTTCTTTAATTAACTTTTTTAATGACCGTAATTATCTTTTTAAAAATTTGATGTGTATGGCCCGCATAATTTGACATAAACTTAACATTTTTTTATTTTATTTTATATTTTGTGTAGATTGATGACATATAATTTTTTTTCAAAATTCATTAAAATAAAAAAGTTATTAAATTAACAAAATTAGTTAACACTTCAAGTTTATGGACCCGATTTAGTATAAATTAGATGAAAAATAGTTAAAATAATCAATTTAATTTTTTTTTTACATATTTAGAATCTAGACAGTATAATCTGAAATGGGTTTCAATTTCGTATAAAAATTCTCTAATTAGAGGCACGTAAACTATTTCAGAAGTTTATCTTTGTGCTTTCGTTCATGGAGATTTGAATTTGCAGGTCCATGTCTCAGGTGTGGCCATCCCAGGCCTATCCTAGACCTAATCCCAAGGAAAGTGGTGGGTTGTGGAATCAACTTCCACAAAACAGGCCCCCATTTTTAAAATTACCATTATTGTCAAAAAATGACAAAATGCACTCGAAAATAATGGGTAAAATCGGATTTAAAAACAGGGGCCTGTTTTTTCTTAAAACGGGACCCCGTTTCGGTTTCAAGTAGGCCTCCATTTGAGAAAAAAATGGGGGTCTGTTTAGTTTCTCCTTGGGTCCCCGTTACTTTTTGCCTTAAGGGACCGAAGAAAAAATGGGCCACCATTTTTCAAAACAGCCCCCTGTTTCTAAGAGCACATTTTCCAACACGTGGACTTCTACCAATCTGTGACCCATTACCTTGCACTTACCCTCCATAAACAAAATATGCATGCCAACTAGACATTTAAGTATCCCAAAATATTTTATAACATCCTAAACTACTGATTGATCATCAAAATCGATCCTCTTCACCGCATTGTTTGTCTTTGAAGGATCCTGCACAAGAAAAATCAAACTACAATTAAGATTAGTTATATTATATAATTTACATTCAAAAAGTTAACATAAAAATAAATATATATTGAACTATAATTGAACTCTAAAATTGAATTCTTGATTACCTCATCTCCACATTTTCTCTTCATCTTGGGAGGAGTCCTGGAATATGTCTTTGATAGAGCAGGTATGTCATCAAGATTTTCGTATACAACATATATATGTTCACTAACATAAAATTTCAATACATGTTATCATATAATTGTGGATGATAGGAACAAATTATATCTTCTAAACATAAAATAAAATAAACATGTGTAGCTGAGGCATCTCTTCTATTTATTCGGGTATAGTGGTTGCAATCAATAAGGGTGTGAAGCGAAGAATTCCCTGTACATAAAGACAACAAGTATTTGAAACTATCAATCTGTGTAGACATGTATAATCATTATTCTATTTAAACTCTTATTCAATCATGTTTTCATTCAATTACCTTTCCCTTGTCTCCTACTTCACTATCAAAGCTCGAATCATGCAGCATCGCACTTGCGAGATTTGTGTCCTACAAGAGTAAAATAGGATAAACATGCAAGTTACTATATAATTTAATTAATGAATTTAAATGATGATCATGTATGTACAATAAAAAATGTAAACGACTAGGTGCAATAATATATGTACCGTATAGCTATTAAGACCAAATGAAATGGTCGTCAAGGTGCCATCATGGACCTGTGTTAACTCCTCCTCAATCATCAACTATTAAATAGACCATGTATATAAACATTATTACTTAATAGTATCTCTTATAAATATTCATGTAAAATAAAATGTACTATGGAATTACAAGTCTTACCACTACATCATTAATGTATGATGAAGGTACCTCCTCACCTCTAGCATGTGAGGACTCTCTAGGGTATCCTCTAGTCACTGTCGTCACATCTAGTGCATCATGCATATCATTCACACCTCATAATCAGTAGTGTCTACAGGAGGATCAACAAGCTCTCCAATAGAACCTAAGCATACTTGCCCACAAATAGCACAAGTATGCAAAACACAAATATGTGGAGCCGAGGAGGACATGTCAGCACCACCAAGTCCACTACTAGCATCACTAAAAAGTTAAGCTAGTGCCCTAGTTTGAGAAACCAAAAAGCTACTCAAAGAGTGAATAGCCGATATAGTCTATGATGCTTCCTCGACAATGATATATGGATATTATACTGGAGATGGGGGATCAACGGGAGGAGGGGAAACATATGGGCCTGTAATACACAAACTACTCTAGGTCTATCTTAAGGGATACCTAAACCCACACCCTAGAAAGGCTTGATGTCAAAGTAGTTGACATGCTTGCCCAAAAGAAAGTTAGCATACAATTTTTTAATGAAATAAAATGGGACATCAAGATTGTTGTTCGGTGGTCTATCAAATACCATCCACCAACAATCCCAAAAGTTATTTACAATATCATCATTTGTACACCATTTGATGGAAAGTTTAATTTTTTTCACATCTACGGGCTCTCTAGTCTAGGGATTGACAAACAATGGGGCAATATCAATTTTTCATATCTCAAGCTCCTTGACTTGATCATAGGTCAAGCCATTCACATATCTAGCCCTCATGGAATCTCGCCACAAAAGAGAGGCATTGTGCTTCGCGGTCACAATTCCTACATTGTTTATTATGGCATTAAGAGAATCTAACATTGGGTTAGATGAGGGATTCTACTATAGACATTTGCAATTCCCCTCAATTCTTTCAAATTTTAACTAATTAAATCTTGAATTGAGGGTGGGTTTGGTAATGGAGGGTTTGGTGGTTGTGGCAGTTGTGGTTGTTCAGGATTATCTCTTTTATCCCCCATTTAACCTGATTGAATTCAAAATTTTGAATTTAATCAAGAAATTTGAAATAACAAAACAAATAAAAAATGCAAAAAAAATTGATTAAAAACAACAAAAGTGCAATAAAATCATACCTTAGATGACAAATTAACAAAAAAAATTGCCCCCAAATTAGATATCCGCTGAAATCCAATATCGGATTTCAATCCTTTCATGCAGCTCGTTAGTAATAAATGGCCCACGGGCTGTCATAGTGGGTATAAAAAATACCCATAGGAAACAGATATCCGATTCTTAAAAGTTAATATATAATATATTATATATTATATATAATATTATATAATATAATTTTACTATAATATATTATATATTGTATATTATATAATATATTATATATTCTATAATAGGGTAAATGCACAAAGTTGGGTCCCAATCCTGTAGAAGTCCACGGGTTGGGAAAAGAGCCCACTAGAAACAGGTGCCTGAGCCATTCAAAAATAGGTGCCTGAAGATAAATGGGCGCCCGAAGCTAAATGGGCGCCCAAAGCTAAATGGGTGCCCGTTTCTTGAATGTATTTTTTTTGTTTTAAACCATTTTCCATCATTTTCACTATTTCAAAAATGGGTAAACATTTCAGAGGAGCATGGGTACCCATTTTTTTCATCCCACCTGACCCCCCAGACCATTTTTCACCTCCTTCCAGGTATGTAGTTTTATTTTTTATATTCTGTTTTATTTATTTTTATTATTTTTCATAAAAAATATTAATTTATTGTTATTTTATAATTTTAGTGTTTTAAAGTTTGAAAAATATTTTTTATTTTATTTTATATCATGTTTAAAATAGTTTTTAGTTTTTAAATATTACAAAAAACATGAATATTAAAAACCATAGGAAAAAAACAAAAAACAAAAATGTAATTTAACAATAAACATTAGACACAAAAAATAGACAATAAACCCTGAACAGAAAAATGAACACTAAACCTTAGATAGAAAAAAATGAAGAATAAACCCTAGAAAATAAACAAACAACAAACCCTAAAAAATTAACAAACAATAAACCCTAGATGAAAATCAACAATAAACCCCACTTCTCTCTCTCTCACACACGTACATGTTACCATCTTTGTCATTACACACTCTCTTTCTCAATCTCTCATTATCCCCTCTCTCTCTCACACACACATTACCCCCCCCCCCCTCTCTCTCTCTCTCTCTCACACACACACACACACACACACACACACACATTACCCCTCTCTCTCTTTCACATGTTACCCTCTCTCTATCATTACCTACTCTCTATCTCTCGAATTATCTATTCTCTCTCTAACTCGTTGTATCTCAAATTACCTACTCTCCCTCTCTCTCTCTCTCTCTATTTTAACCATGCATAAAAGTTTGAATGTTTAAATTTATATTTCTAAATGTTGTATTTAATTAGAGGATTCTTTTGTAAAATTTAGATGTTTACTTTATGTTTAAATTGAATTTTTAAATGATAATGAATATGAATCTGTTTTTTTGTGTGTGTGAAAAATAGGGTTCTTACATTTGATAATACTCTACCTATCACTATTAATCCTCACTACTTCCTAACTTAGCCCAATCTCTAAAGATATACTATATATTTACAAACATGATAACATGTCATATACTTTGACTTAATAGTGGAAAGAGAAACCACAACTTGTCACCTACTCATCCAGCTAATTGCACCACCACATAGACTAAATACATAGTCAATGTTAGAATTCCTAATGTCAACATCCCATATCCAATTTGAGTTTGCAAGTCCCTATATTTTTAATAACATGTGGAACAATCCTACTACTAAACTTTTTTCTTTCCAAACTTTGCGCTTTGAAAACATGGTTGTTGAAAACATGGATTTTTCTTCTTCTTTTAGATTATTCCATGAATCACCAATCATTTTAGTGATCTCCCTATCCTTACCAATACGCAATGCTTTCAATTGTTTATACTGCTTAGCAAAGAAAAAATTGTAGCCATTCCTATTTTGCTTTGAAAACATGGTTGTTGAAAACATGGTTGTTGAAAGCATTTTTTCTAAATTTGAGTCATTGAGATGCTAGATATTAAATTCCAACCTAGAGGTAGTATGTCCATAAAGTCCAATGGCTACCAAAGTGATAGATTTCGACTAAATGTTAGCTCTTATTGAAGTAACATTAAGTGTTGTTAAAGTGTCATAAAAAGTTGTCAGAGATTCAACTTGTCATCAAAGTGACATTATTGGTGAAGTATCCCAATTGTTTCTAAAATGATATTATTATACTAAATTTCAACTACTCCTAAAGTCCACCTTCTACCAATGTTGCAATGTGCATCTAAAGATGTTTTTGAACTTAAAAAATATTACACTAAATGTAAAATTATGCCTCAATGAGAAATAGAATGTAATGTGGAAAGAATCTCTATATTTAATCATCCATGTATCCTCACATATATGCATTCCAAATATATAACAATTATATCACTATTGTCATCCTAATAATTTATTGAATCTAAATCATCATTTAATTAATTCTTGTAATATTTTTCTTGCATTCATTTTTATGTGGATTTTCTTGACATAATTATAAAGTTTAACATAGGATTTATTGAGAGACTTACATGTCACTTTAGATTTGGAGCTTTGTCCTTTTTCTTATTTTTTCTCTTTGCTTTATCCTTCTATCTTCCTCTAATAACCAATGCCTCCTTTTAAAAGAATAGAGTTTTTTTTGTTTTAACTCCTCCAAGAGTAGAGAACCTACTATTTATTCAAGCTTCAACCTAGTGTACTACTACTAGTTGCAATCACTAAATCATCCCATGATTCTAGCAAAGAACACAACAAAGCAGTACATGTATTGACAATTTCATAGATATAACTTATGAATTTAATGAATTTAGTTAAAACCAAAAGAGAGTAGTTGAAACGATTCCTATCAAGCTGAAAATATAAACTGGTAGCCTAATTGATGATAATGGTTAAATATTGCAAGGGTACTAAATTGTAATTTCATGGAAGTTACCTTCTTTGAAAAGATGAACTACACAACGCTATCATTAAACTATGATTAGAAGCCTCTCATGACAAGATGGTTAACTATTATGGGTCCCAAAGTACAACTATCATAGGTATTGTAATCATCCATCTCTCTATAACAAACATACAAATGCACCATGATGGCCCAAAATGCCAACTAAAAAAAATCTTAATCGAGAATGAGCCCTCACTGGAGTCTAGAGGAGATGATTATTCATTATCTAAATCAATGGAGTCATTTTATTTATTATCTATTCTCTTTCTCTCTCACTCATGATTATTTTTATGATTTTGATGGAAATTATACTAATGCATCTTTAGATGTTAAAAAGAATTGTTTGAGTTGCATGGGTATTATGATGTTTTATTTTGTAGAAAATTTCTTATACTTTGATTTAAGTGGATAATATTTCTTAAATGATGCTTATTATTAAAATAGACCCACCTATTAATAATATTATAGATCTATGTGAGTTTCCTTTTTTTATATTTAATTTGGTAAATTGTATTTAATTATAAGTTTTTTTGGAAGGTGAAATGTAAATTAAATAGTAATTGTAAAATTTCATGTTTGTATATATATGCAGATTATTTTCACATAATGGTTGAGTTTGAGATAGATGAGCTATTAGGTCTAGTGCCACCTCCACCTCCACCTCCACCTCCACCTCCTCTCGATCAGTTGAGGCAGACCATTAAGAGAATATTGATTCTTTGATTAGAGATATCCATAACATTAGATGTGAGCCTCATCCACCTCTGTAGCTGTTATGCCTTGCAGATAGTATGCAAGGGATTGTACAATCTGTATAGGCTTTAGATAGCGAGCTGGATAGCTATCGTAGTTGGCAGGAGGGATTGCGTGCATTTTACACTGATGGCCTAACATACAAACAAGTCAATGAATTAAAAATAACAAAAATGGATTTGAAACAATATTTTGTGAACCCTAAGATGGGTGAAGAGATAGATCCGAAGAAGTCACAGATCTCAATTCGATGTTGTAGGCACCCAGGCATAGCTAGACACTTTTTAGAGCGGTGGTCGATGGCCACACTCCAAACATGAGGTCCCGATGTATTTTTTGAAAAAATTATGAGCCGAATTTGAATTGGGTAAAAAGCCCAATTACTTTGATATTAGATCATTTCAATGGGTTGGGAGAGGCATGCCCCAGGATAGGCCAAGGGCCAAATTGAGTGATAGGGTTAGAAACCGTGTGCGCGATGATCCCTTGGTTCCTCTTCCAACACCTACCCATCATTGAGCAGTGGATTTTTCTCTTGGTTCATTGAGTGCCCTGTCGAGCAATTTGGTACAGCAGTTGCACGAGGTGAAGGTTGCCCCCAGGTTAGCACATGTTTGCATGAGCTGCAAGAATGTATGTAGGGTCCACAGAGTGAGGCTGCCCCTGGAGGAGATGGTGATTTTGATGATGTTGATGCTGCCCATGGTGGTAATGATGATGTCGAGGAGGCTGCACATGTTGATGTCGTCTCTTCATATGTTGATCTCCTATGGGAAGACAATGATCAACCTATAAAGGTACAAATTTATTTATATAATTTATAGTACAATATTAAATTCCTTATATATACACATATGAACCATAACATGAGTCAATTTTTTCTGAACAGAGGATGGATCATACCACATCATTGAGGAACCGACATCATGTTACCTCAATACCTAGAGATGTTGGTGCCCCATTTACGATATGCACTTTCATCTAGATACATTGGATTGATATGTACATTTAAAATAAACAATAAATAATTTTATTGTAATGATGTGTATGATATGTTTTTTCAATTTTTTATGGTGCTTCATGTAACATCGAGGTGGGTAGTTCTTCATGTGACCCGTGACTGCTGAGGTTCAACCTCATATACCACTAATATGTTTTTCATCCATTAATATGAAGTGTTTATATGCTTACTAATTTATGTACAACTTTGATTCATGTTCATTATTTTTTTGCAATTGTAGGCTTCTGGATTGTTTGATGGTGCATCACATGTACGCCTTCACCCATCAGTTACTTTGCCTACATCACATGTATGCTTTTCTGCAATAAACTTGTAGTCTATATATATACTTTATAATTTATGTATATATACAAGTTTGATTCATGCTTTATATATGTTGTTCAGGTCGATACCACTACTAGTATTGGTATGGCTATGGGACTAAGCTAGATGCAACCATCGACATTTTCATTTATGGTGATGATTAGAAAAATAATTTCTAATTTGTTTATACTGTGTACCTAGCTTTTATAGGGATTATAAAAATTGATGTACAATGTTTTTTTACACGACTTGACTACAACCACTTTTCTTGTTCATGATAGTGGACCTCCACGCACCAGTGAGGGCATTGTAGAGCATGGTCGTATGGTAATTTATTTTAAATTTTTAGTATTTAATTACTTTATAAGTGAATTATGCAAGTAACTTCATCTCATGTTAAATCTTCTTCTAATGTAAAATCTTTTAATAATGTACAGGAGGGTGGAGACACTAATACTGCACAGGAGGGTGGAGACATCGACACTGCACACACACAGAATGGTGCATATCAGGACCACGTACAGCAGGATGATTCATCTCAGCCACCTTCACATGGAGTGAAGAGGACTATAGATGAGATGCACGTGAGTTCTTAGATTATATATTTTAGATCATGTCATGTTATTGTATTATGGACTTTTTATGATGACACTTGTTATGTTATCCTAGGACTTGTTATTAGGTGATAATATATAGGACTTGTTGTTATGTGATTATATAGGACTTTATATTATGTCATTTCGTTGCTATTATGATATCAGGTCATGTTATGTGATTTGGCGCACTCTAGTGATTATATATGTGATGTTGTTTTGTTATTATGTTATTTGGACTTGTTTTAATGTCATTTCCTTATTATTATTTTTTCAAGACTTGTTATTATGTCATCAGGAATTGCTATGTGATTATGTATAGGAATTTTTATTATGTCATTTCATTGCTATTATGATACCAGGTCTTGTTATGTGATTTGGCACCCTCTAGTGATTATATATATGTGATGTTGTTTTGTGATTTGGTGCCCTCTAGTGATTATATATGATCTATTTATGACTTTATACTTTAACATTTTGATTGATCATCTTATAGTGCAATAGTTTATAATTCAATTAAATAATTATCCCAATTTACAATAACATTCTATTCTTAAAATAATAATAAAATCAATAACTTACAATTAATCTATGAAGACATTATGATAAAATAAATATATCATAAAAAATTAGAATGATTGTAACACAATTACAATGTGCACAAAATAACATTAAGAAGAAGATAACTAATACAATGTTGTTTATGAAACCAAAATTGTATCAAATGTAGACAAATACAATGTTAAAGGGACAAATAAAAACAATTATCATGATTAAATATAAAAGAGTTAACACAATTAACACAAACTTACATGCATATAAATTTGGTTCAACCTAATGTACCATCTGCATCCTCTCTCTTCTGCAATGCATCTATGATTGCTTCATGCTCTTCTGCTGAAAGTGTCCACAATACCTTATTAGCAGGTCTACCTTTGTATCTTTCTAATTTGATTTTTGTTGTCACCACCAAATGAGAATAGTGTATAATCTTCTTTTCTGATTGGTAGTCTTCATAAGATGGTAATCCATTCCTTCTTGTTAAGTATTTGTGTAGCCATGTGCCAACTACCACAACAGACCCAATTGGATACTGAAAACCATCATCATCTACTTGATCACATATCAACTTTTTCTTAGGTTTTACACATCTAGCTAGCCAATACACAACCTGCTCATCATTATCCTCAGGTGCAACAACAGCATACACATGTCCTAGAAAACAAATTTAAGTACATGTAGAAATAAAACTTGTTAGAATTTATAATTCAAATACAATCATAAATTATATGACAATACATAAAAATATATGATTCAAAGTTATAAACAAGAAATTGAATTAAATTATCAAGTTGTATGAGGTCTGAAACATGATCATAATCTTCTGATGCAAATGCATGATCTGGGTCTTCATTTCTTCTAACATCTTGATATTGTGTCTCACTAGGTGTTAAGGATTTGTGTTGCCATTCTTTGACCCATTTCGTATTCTCACATTCTTCCCATTCACCTGCAACACAAAATTGACAAAAATATGCAAGCTCTCTAGTCCATATAGTCCAAGTGTTATAATTAGAACTCTTAAATGAATGCCATCTAGCTGACCCATTGATTGTGTCACAATCATATCTTGGAAGGATATTCTCCTCTTTAACTAGCCATAAGAAACATCTAATTGTAGAGTTCTGACTTGATCCTGTGGATAAAGTTGTACTACACCAATCCACAATTGCACTTGCATTTTTAAATTTATCCTTTTCCTCGAATTTGAGTTGCTCTCTGCAAAGGGCTCTCTTAACACATGCACCAACACCATCATGTTCTCCTTTCTTGTGTCCAGCCTCAAAAAAAATCCACATGTGTTCGATATTAGTTTTCTTATGAATCCTACTCAACCAATAAAATTTTCTAGCATTCTTGAATTATCATGTGCAATTATTAGACCATATTAGATGTTGTGTCATCTAAATTTCTCTCTCCCTCAAATTCTGAAAAAAGGTCTTGAAGCAATACTAGACAAACTTGAATGAGTGTAATTTATTATCACTCATATAGAAATGGTACTCTCTCAAAATTTTATGATCCTCTTCTGTACTATCTGGTGCATGCCTATAGACAATATGGACAAAAAATTGATACTTGCACTGAATTGTAGTATTGTGATTGGACCTCATCTTGTGGTGCAAGCATGTAGTTCTCTGTAAAGTCAATGACCAAAAGTATACTACCAACACGAAATGTATCCTATTCGAAAGTGACCATCGAGCCATCTATCATTTTGAGTGTGTTTAACATATTTAGGTACGATGTTACTCTTAAACTCATTCATAAATGCATGAACACTAACTTTTTTAGTGATTAGATCACACCGTCTTCCAACCTTTTCCTCCTTCAGTGGATACTCAATAGTTTTAAATCTTTTAACATCAACTAATTGTTGTCCAAAATCATTTGAAATATTTTCATGCAAACATTCATCCAACAATGCAAGATTGCCACATATATCACATACACCAGAAACACATGCATTGAAAAGAAAATGTTGCTCATTTGGTGGGTTACAAAAAAAACTTGATATAAACTCCTTTATAGTTTCAAGTGGTATATTTATATCACATTCTTGTAACATTCCATTACTATGCATGGTAACACATATATATCAAAATACATCATAATGGTAGCGAAATTGAACATGAGTTTTGCAACAACATGTGACTCTTTCCTTGTTAATTTGAACATACCAAGGTTTACACTTTTCAAAAGACCTCTGACAAATGCTAATAGTCAACACCTTATCATCCAAAAAAAATTTGTACAATTCAGTTTGAGTCATGTCCAATAGGTGTTTTGGATGTGGATCATGAATTTTTGACAAAACTCTTAATTTAAGAACATCTCTAACATTAGGTGATACTCTCGTATTATTGTGCTAGAATTTTTGGATCAAATTTTTGACTTCACTGGTAAGTTTTATATCAGACCTTGGTAATCTACCACTAAAATTCCACAATTTGTTTGCCGGATCACTTTCAAAATTAACTCTTCTTTTTAAATCGCTTGACAAAGTTTTACGATGAATATTAAGATATCCAATTATGTTACTCATCATTCTTTTATTAGAAGTTGTTTGGCTTACTAAAGTTGTTGTTATTGCTCGTTGTGCTGTATTTTTATCTTTAGAATGACTTTTCTTTCCGATTGTATCAAAGGCGCTAGCAACAGTCGATACAACTTGTTTTAAAGACTTGTCCTTCTTCTTGGGTTTGACATAAAAGCCTAACTTCTTCATCACTTTATGCATTTTAGTCATTTTAATTAGTTGTACCATTAATTGACATTGAAACCCAAATTTGTTATTATAAAAAAAAATGTCTAAACAATCTATTTGTGTGTGTCCTAATCTGTCTCCATGAAACCAAGCTAGGAAGGTTGTCTAGTACATCACTTTTAATTTCAAAATTTTCCTTCATTTGATTATCATTCAAACATGTTTCATTTTCAATTGGTGTTTCCATGTCTACATACACATTATTGGTTTTAGTTGTAGGTGGATTTTCAATTTCATTTGGAGTTTCAAATTCGGTTTCAATTTCAGTTTCAAGTTGAGATCTAGTTTCATTTGGGGTTTCAATTTGGATTTTAATTTCAGTTTCAACTTGAGTTCTAATTTCATTTGGGGTTTTATTTTCAATTGGTATTTGATTTAATAACCTGCTTTTACTAAATCACCAATTTCTTCATGAGAAAAAATATAGGGCTGTGAAGACATACATGTATCCAATAATGGATTAGAAGATGCACCTGAATTAAATGGGTCTATTGTGTTTCCTTCATCAGCATTTATTGTATCATTGATGTTCTCCTCTTTTGAAATGATTGTGGAACTTGAAGCTCCTTGTCTCATTCTTGATCTTCTCTCTCATTGACGTATTGCCTCCTTCTCCCTATTTGCTGCAATCTCCTCAGTTGTCAGAACCTTCCTTTGCCTCTTCCTACATTTGTTTGATCCCATGGATAGACCAAATTTTGAATTTGAATCGATCTCCTTACCAAATTGACAATAAGACAAAAAAAGAGAATGATTAATCAAACATTCTCTTTGCAGATCGTAACTGTCAGGGAATGATTGAAATTAAGATTTGTGCTTGTGGGCTAGATTCTGGCCCAACAGATCTTTTCATAAATGGGTGCCCATTATTTAATGAAACGGGTGCTCGTTTTAAAAAATGGGCACCCGTTTCGCTTTCAACGGTACAAAGCGAAACAGGCGCACGTTTGTTAAAATTAGGGGTGGGAAACAACCCTTAGCATTTTTTTTTGCTTTGGGGTAGGCTTGGTCCCACCAAGCCTATGCTTGGACCTCCAAAAAAATGACTAAGGTAAAATGACATCAGATTTCTACCTTGGCCTAATTTTTTGAGGGCCTTTTGGATTGAATTTTTTGACAAAACGAAAACCCATTAGAGTTTTCAGCGTCCTGATTTCAGAAATGTAGATTTCATAGTGATAAGATTATTTTTACTATTTTTTTATTATTTATTAATCAAAAGTGGAACCTAAACCTAAAATACCAAGGTTCACTAAAACTTTAATAACTTTTTTGTTTTTAGGATTTTAGGAAAATAAATTATATGACATCGATCTATATACAATTATTTTGAATATTAAAAAAAAAGAAAATTGAAAAATCTGAATTTTTCATCAAATTATGGTGGTCATACACCTGATGTTTTGAAAATATGCTTTATTGTCAGTTAAAAATTAACAAAAAAAATAAATTCAATTAAAAAAAAAGAAAAATTATTCTCATCAATATTTGGTATCTTAGGTATCGTTTCCCAGAAGGATTTACAAAAATTCATTTATTTGCATCAAGAAAGGGTGTTCGTACACGTGTGGTATGGTCCTGAAACATGCATTTTGAAAAACTGGTTTTTAAACATGCCTACTAAAAAGTGATTTCTACCATGTGGGTATTAAAATAAATTACATATTTGAAAAGTAGACTCCGAGCACTATATTTTCTATTACTGAATTTTTTTGAGATTCGATCTCTAAGTGCATCAAATTTTGACATCAATTGACAGAAAAATTAAAAAATAGAGAAAACACTTCCACTTTTTGCCTAAAAGTGGGACTCAACTTCTTGCAACCACCCAATATATAATTTATAATATATTATATTATAGTATATATTATTCATACATAATATATTATATGAATAATATATAATATATTATATATTATATATTATATATTATATATTATATTATATGTAATATATTATATATATATAATTTATAATTTATAATATATTATATTATATTATATATTATATGAATAATATAATATATTATATAATATATATTTTATTAATATAATATTTTACTATTATCGGATATCTGATATTATCGGATATCAAATTTGGTTGGTTTTTTGCTAGGGCCATATGTATTGACATCCAAGCCAAGCAAAAAGTCAACATGGATTTTTCACATTTTTAGGTGAGTGGATAAGGCAATTTTTTTTACATCACCACTTTTTGGCCCCTCATGATCTTGCACATACCTATTAATGGAAAATTATACCATGCTCAGAAATAATATTAGATGCAAAAATTTGCAACACTTTCTTGCAACTATTGAAAGTTCTTGAAAATTGCTTATAAGAATTGGTTTCAACAAATACTGTCTCAAACTCCATGGTATTTCAAATCAAATACTAATGCTTCTTTCGTTCTTTAGAACATTAAACCTAACTAAAATTTAAAAGCATACCTCATGCATCCATATGACCACCTAATGCTCAGCAAGTTTGAATTCCTATTAATGATTTTGCTATGTCTTATGCTTTCCATGCTCATCCACAATTATTCTATGATACTACCTTCTTCATTCACTTTTTGATTTCAACTATAACCTAAAATATAAATAGCAACCTGTATTGTTTGAGGTGTTATTCCTCTCGAGATTCACACACAAGTAGGCAAAATAATGGAAGGAGATCATTGTTCTTCAAGCCCAACATGGGTCAAATACTTTATATGCCTTTATGATATTCTACACACCTACAACTTCTGAGCATAATACACACATGATATGAAACATACATTCCTTCCCATGCCAATACTATGAAGTCGGCTTGCTTTCTCCTAGATTATATATGCAAGCATAGACATTATTGATGATTTGATGCCATATAAAAGCACATAATAGTGAAAAATTAATTATTGTGTTATTAAATTAATACATTCAAATGATCTTACATTACTTAACGTTGGCTTCAGAAAGCCATGATATTATTCATAACTGCTCTATGGGAAACAACTTCCCATTAACTAATTATCATAAACTAAGTATTTATTTATTAAACTATCTAAATTATGTAAAAGCTAATGTAATACACCAACAATAAAGAGATGAGAAAGAAAGATAACTTGAATGAGGTACAAGGGTAGGTACAAGCACCTAATTAAATTTTCTAAATACATAGGTAATAAAAAAATATTCTACTTGCTCACCTAGAAATGCTTAACAACTTATCTAAATATGGAAAAATAAAAAAATAAAAAAAGTGTAATAGATAGACTTTATTGTAAAGATATTGAAATAATATATATGTTTAATAAAGTTTTTGCAAATTCTATGACACACATACTCAATGATGTAATTTTTTGGATGCATCGACTTTGAAAATTATTTTTAAAAAGTCACAACATTTATTCTTAGCTATATTTTTATAAAATAAGTTTAAAAAATACCCAATGGAATAAAATATCAAGGTCACACACCAAATGCCATTTTATATTTTACTCATAGAAATAGAAACATTTCCTTGTTTTCTTAGTGTTTCATTCCCTTAATATTAGACATTTTGAAAAATATTTAGAGGCTTAAAAACTCGATTTAGAATACTAAAATTATGATTCTTTATAGACCTTTAATTTTTAAGTCTACACATCTTAAAATTTTACTCATTCAAGTTCAATTTAAGCTAATTTGAGAAGAATAACAAAATTTCGCTATTGACCTCCTTTTTTCCCTCATTTTCATGGACTTACTCACATGATAATCATGGAGTTTTGGAGTTGCAAGTTAATTTTTGGTACCTAGATGAGACTCTCAAGAATTTATCAAAAAATATCAAGGAGGTGGTTATTTCCTCAATGCATGAGGTAAAAGTAAAATTGAAAGAAGTAAATTTATCAATTGTAGCACATAAAAAAATTGGCTATATAAAATGGGCAAGTGCATGGACAAAGAAGGTGGTGTACCATGAAACACCTATTTTAGGTAAAGATGGGTGAATAGTAATCTAAAAAACTAGATTTGTAAAGAGAGAAGTGGTGGATAAAATTTTCTTGAGAGAAACACAACCAACTTGTCCACCATCCAAAAAGATGAGTTGTAGATTTCCAATATGGAAATCTATATATAGTTCTAGATTATAGCTAGAACACCAGTTAATCCTTTATCTCCCTAACTAAGATAACTCTTTTGCCTTCTAAAATATTTGATGAAGGATTTAAAAATATCCAAATTCATAGTCACAATTTCTTGTAAAAGAAATATCTCCAATTATAGTTCTCCAAGGCTCTTTAAAGAAATAAATTCTTTGATTAAGACTTTAGTCCCATTATGTTTCAAGAAAGAACCTCCATCCATCAACCTTTGACTTCTTAGTGTCCACTAAGATGACTTGTAATTAGGGTTGACTTCTCACATCAACATCTAACATTGTAGCATTTTCTAGAATAACATGCATGTTTGATATTTTTATCTTATTGGTCACAAAATCTACCTTCCTTTTAATTGCATATTTGTTAAAACTTGATTTTCCTGAACTTTCTTACATTCAGCTACAACCCTGTAGAGATTGTTAACCCACCTTCAAGCTACCTTGGTCCTTTTATATGAAATGGACAAAATTAGATAATTTGATTACCTTTACATTTTCAAGGTCTAGAATTTTCAAGTATATTACTTATCTAGGAGTTGTTCTAGATCACCTTTGAAGTTGTAATTCTCCAACATTTCCTCACTGATTATTCCTTTATTCTAATGACATTGAACTTATCTACAAATTTCCTCCTCTCCAAATTATGAGAGTAAACCAACAATATTATTAATATTTAGAAAATCTAATTTTTTACTTCTAAATGCTTGTTTATTCTTTGACATTATGAAACTCATTCAATCTTTTATCTCTTAATTTTTTTGAATTGACTTAAGTATTGTTTGAATTTAATATACTCTTGAATAGAAAGATCATAATTTTTCAAAATATTTATATAAAATAAAAATACTAACATATTTTGAAAAAGAAATGAGATACCATTCCACATGAATTCTAGCATACATAGACCAACCATGCCCATGGAAGGGTCGTGACATAACAATAACTATGCCCAACGAACTAATATTTTGCTTGAATACATCAAGAGATCAAAACTCTCAAGGAAGAGCGTACATTTTTATCCAAGTTGATGTTATGATAGAAATTTCCTTCGAAGTATAAAAAGCAAGCATATATGCTAATGCTTCATAAAAAGATTAATAGCTGGAACGAAATACAGGCCTTTTCCAAATTGTCCATCTCTAACATATCTATGAAATATATTTTTGCACAAGAACGAAGTTTGTATTCTGCCTTGCCCACGATAACTTCGCTAAAAAGAGTTGATAACCCAAAAATCTATATATTAGATTTCTATTTTTTCTTAAAAGATGCCATGCATAGAACGAAATCTTCTACTGATCACATCCTTTATTTCTCCTCAATTGTCCCTATTACCATCGTTTTTTTCTTTTCACAAACAAAAATTCCAGATCCATATCCAGAGCTAAAGAAAGACTTATGCCCCACGAAAGCGGATATTTAGCCTTGAAAATATTTGTGGACTCATATGTCTAAATCGTTGTCAGCTATCACGCACTTTCATTCTGTACTTAATGTGGTCGCTCTTAGTGTGAGCACACCCTAAGCGCTGATTGCGCTCAGGTGGCCCCCTTAAGCTTCACATTTTCCGTTTTCACATTTGTTTTTTTCGTTTCCACAATGATTGTTTCGTTCCCGACTGCATTCACAATTTTCATTTGCGGTACGTAGTCTTTTTAATCCCAGATATGTTCGGTGGGAAAAGCCAAGGGAGACGTGGGAATGGAATTAAAAAAAGCGCGCTCGTTTGTAGGAAGTCATTGTGAGTCGTGACTATGGAAACGGGAACAGTGGGTCACGCATGAACGGAAACCAGAAAGCAAATGTGAAAACGGAAAAAACTAAGTTTCCACGCGCAGTTAGCGCTTAGTGTGTCGATTACACCTTGACAGACTTCTTCGGTGTTCTAAGCTTATATAAACTCGCTTCGCTTCCAGTCGGAGATGGAGAAGCATTACTCAAAAATAAAAATGGAGAGTTGTAAGCTATTGGGCGTTCTAGCCTTCATCTGCTTTATTATTCCCGTGATGTCATCTTCCTCGGGGAGACAATTTAATGTTTGGTCGAAATTGAGGGTGAATTTGACCCGCATATCAGAGGGAGAGTCCAATCTTACCGAGCGGTTGCGTGAGGCGGTGGATCGAGGTAAGAAACGACTGAATACGATAGAGGCATCTGTAAAACAGCAGATAGCTGGGCAGTTAGACGCTGAAACGCCCATTCACGTGGGAAGCGGAGAATTTCTGATGAGCGTTGCAGTGGGCACGCCCTCGGTGAGTTTTGAAGCGATTGTCGACACGGGGAGTGATCTGATTTGGACTCAGTGCCTGCCTTGCCAGAACTGCTACAATCAGCCTACGCCAATCTTCGACCCCTCCCAATCGTCTTCCTATTCCACAGTTCCTTGCACTGACTCTGTTTGTGATGCTTTGGGGGCTTTCCAAAGTGGATGCAATCCAGATTGCACCTTCGATTATACGTATGGCAGCGGTGAGACTAGCGGTGACCTGGCTTACGAGTCATTCTCCATTGGGAGCGGCAGCGACAGCATGGTTCCAGGACTTGCTTTTGGATGCGGCCATGACAACCAAGGAACAGGATTATCACAGGGCGGCGGTCTTGTGGGCTTAGGAAGAGGTGCTCTCTCACTTATCTCACAGTTAGGCTCCAAGGTAGACAACAAATTCTCTTACTGTCTCTTGCCCATCACCGATTCCATTTCACAAACCAGACCTCTCATTTTCGGTGAGGGTGCTTCCTTGATCGGAGCCAACACGATCCCACTCATTAAGAACAGTAATTATCCTTCCTTCTGGTATATTCCTGTCACAGGAATCACCCTCAACGGCAACCCCGTAAACATTCCTACTGGAACTTTTGATCTGCAATCGGACGGTAGCGGAGGCATGATCATTGACTCGGGAACCAGCTATACCTATTTAATCGAGCCTGCCTACACTTCTGTCAAAGAAGCAATTCAGTCCGCCATTGATCTTACTCCTACAGACGGCTCTTCTGTGGATCTGGATCTGTGTTACCAGACATCAGGTCAGGTCACCTTGCCTGCTCTAATCTTCAACTTCGAGGGCGGCGTGGATTACGTGCTTCCAGCAGACAACCTTTTCATTCGTGTATCTGACGATCTCTTGTGCCTCGCCATGTTGGGAACATCAAGGAAACTTTCCATCTTCGGAAACGTACAACAGCAGAACTTCCACATCCTCTACGACAATGCTCAGAATACACTCTCCTTTAAGCCCACTAAATGTGATTCTCTTTAAATTATCATCACCCTCTTCTGCTTTGTCTTTCTGTACGTCTGCCACTTGCCGCTTCCTCTTCCTGTGTTTCTGTTTTGGTCATTTTCTTTCAATTTCGAATATAAAGCGTGGTCCAGTCTCCTATGTACGCTTTCTGCACTGCATAGTATAATTTCCAATCTGATATCATCGAGTATGTATGTTTCCTGCAGTGCCTAATATAATATGTGATATCATCGCCTATGTAATATCACAGTCTTTGTGCTTTTATCGTTTGAATGATCTGATATCTCCATTTTACATCCATCACTCTAACCTAACTAATACAATGATTTTTCTGTTTTCTACAAAAGTACATGTTAAAACCATCTAATACAAAGTCTATTGTTAATAAAACAGAGCTGCATCAGAGTACTAAGGTTGAGTAATTTAACAGTTTGTTGAATCTTATCAGGAAACAAGCTAATTGATCTGTTCTATTACTGTTACTTTGGATGTTGAATCCTTTTAAAAAACAAGACAATTGTTTATTCTTGTAGATAGATCACTATAATTTGTCGCTTCGGCAATATTATTGTTCATAGTAGAGCAGATAAAATCTGTACAAGTTCTCTGTTATGGTTTTTCCCTTTTTAAAATTAAAGCAAATATAAGGATTTTGAGGGTTTTGTAGCAGGGATAATAGCTGTTATTGCAATCGACAGGCTTCTTGGTCAGCGTGGGAGGAATGAATTGCAGAGAATCGTTAATTTTTCTCTTAAAGTGATCAATATGACTGAGAACATAAGTCGTTCTCCCTTTAAGATAATTTAAATTTAATCCGAAGTTGTTCACTGTTATGTTTTCATGGTATTCAATGGATGTTTGATATAAAAAAAAAAATTAAATAACAAAATAAAAATCTAATATTATTAATTAATGAAGCTTTTAGATATTTTGTTCTGAATAAAAATTTTAACCAACCCTTATATCGAACTCACTAATATATGTTTATTTTGTTGGGTCAATAATTTACATGTTTTTACTTCTTGTAATTTAAGACTTTAGATATTTTTGGATTATTTTAGTCTAAACTTCAAAACGTTATCTTTAGAAGACAATTTTTGTAGATGTAAAGTCAATTCAGAATAATTTTAGATTAATCTGATTTCCTCGAA
This sequence comes from Cryptomeria japonica, assembly GCF_030272615.1. Lineage (NCBI taxonomy): Eukaryota > Viridiplantae > Streptophyta > Pinopsida > Cupressales > Cupressaceae > Cryptomeria > Cryptomeria japonica. Next base: position 609,705,476 of record NC_081407.1, read on the forward strand.
TTTATAAACATATTATTCAAGGAAAATCTTTACCACTTTTATCTTATTATAATTTTAATTTATGAAGAAAGTTTATAAATTATATTTATTCTTTGATTTAAGTTGAAATGTATATATTTTAATGTTAGGAAATTTTTCAAGTCATTTGAATATTTAGATTTACGATCAATTTAGTTCATTGTCTTAAATAACTTTCTAACATCTCTCTATTGATAAGGTAATTTAGTTCAAATATAGAAAATTTATAGATAATTTAAGACAAGAAATTTAATACATTTATCTATGTGATTTTATAATAGAAATAAGGCAAACCCTTACAATCAATAGAATATATTAAATTGAATTAATGAATTTAAATACACAAGTAATTAGTGAACCAACATTCTTTTTTTAAGGGAGAAATTTCAGTTCTGGCATGCAAGTACTTTATCCTCAAAAATAATTTCAACTCAAATTCATAAATGTTTTGTTCTTCAATCTTTTTTATGCAAACATGTAAATATTGTTTTGTTTAAGGGAACAAATTATGTTGGCTGAAAACTTTTCCTAGGTGATAATAGTACCAAATACATTGTTGATAAGGGAAAGCTATGTTTCAATTCTTCGAAGGTTAAATACCTTAGTAATGTTTCTCATACTCTACAATTTGCAATAAAATTAGGTTATGTAACAATGTTAAATGGTCCTCAAGTGCATGTGATATTTTGTAACTTTAGTTATAGGATGTTTTAGGAAAAGTTGGTTGTAGATAGATAATCTCATACAAGGACTATAATTAGGTTGGATTATTCCACTCTTTCTAACTCTATAATGTTCTAGGGAATACTAAAAATGAATGTATATTATTTTATCAATATTTGTTATGGAAGCTCTTAGGAAGGTTGTTAATAAAATACTATTTGATGGTTTTAACTACTTTGGTATGACCATTATGTGTTAGGGCAATAAAATATATCTCCATTTCCTAATAGAAAATATATAGTGAAGACGCTATCAAAAACCACTCATTTGAATGTGTTTGGTCTAATAAATATGGGTTTAATGACACAAATGTACTATAATGTTTTATTATTCTAATTAAGTTGGGATAGGACTCGAACCCTTTAAATAATACTTGTCAAGTGGAGAACGAGGGTCTCATGAGAAGTGAAACTACCAAAAACTAAGGACCAAAAGAATTAAAATGATAGGTCTTCACACAAAAAATAAGTGAAGACCAAGAGATAACCAAAAACACATATAGAAACCAATTGTTGATTTCCTAAGAGACTAATGCCCTTAATAGTCTACTACTCCTGATTGATAATATCATGATGTTACATAAAGGACACCCTATTAGCAAAAATCTCCTTGGAGGGAGTAGCATCCAAAGAAATAATGACATTTCATTTTTCAAAAAACCTAACCAAGAAACCACAAAAGACACATCCAAATCAATACTCTTATGCTTGGCATGTTTCCTCACTAGCTCCTTTTGTAGAACCTACATCCATACCACCAATTTATTGACCATATTCTTGCTGAAAGCAACAATTTCTTCCATATTTTTCATCATTTTGTTCCGCTTGTCCTAGAGATCAGTAGTGTCTTCTCCAAATTCTTCATGTCCTCCAAAGAGACTAAATTGCCCCTTATGGAATCCACCTTTTCCTCCAAGGTATCGCATTTCTCAAACATCACTACCAGCCCCTTCGTAGTGGCCCATTATATTTCATTATTGATGCCTCTTGATAGACCTTGATTTATGTATGCTAAATCCTAAATTTCATTAATTTGAAGTACAAAAAGGCCTCATATGAAAATAAAATATAGTATAAAATAAGAGTATTAACATGTAATAGTGTTGGTGAGTATTTCTCTAAAAAAACTAATAAATTTTGTAAGATTGTTGTATTTTGTGGCATATGACCATATCATACACACCTCAAAAAAAGTGGTTTAGAGAGAGAATATACCAAATTATTATAGAAGAGAAAGACTTATGTTGAATGGTATGTAGTTAGATTGGTGCTTTTTGGGAAAAGGATCTAATTTTTCCTTATTACTTGACTAAAATGCATCCTTATTTGATTCTTGTTGATAAAACACCTTGTGAAATGTGGCTAGATAAAAGCCTTTTGTTTCACATTAAAGGGTATGAAGCTTATATTCATGTGCCTCAAGGAAAGATATCTGAATTGGATTAAAATTATCAAATATGCATCTTTGTAAGATTCTGTGAGAATGTAAAGATATAAGCATGGAAATTTACAAACCTAAAAATTGATTTCTTCTAAAAAATGATATTGCAAGTGTTTAGAACTATTTTAGGTTTTGGACAAACAAGAGAAAATGAAAAAAAGAAAAAGTGCATTTTGAGACTAAGTTTGAGAAGTAAGAATATGTACATTTGGAAGTAAACATGATGGATGAGAAGATTATGATGATGAATATAGTTCAAGTGAGAGTTTAGATAAGGATATACATGATAGGAATGTAGAGGGAGAGTTATAGCCCTTGTGCCTACCTTGAGGGCATCCACATGACAATAAAAACTATTTCATGATTGAAGAAAACAAAACAATTATTATGTATTTTATTTAGTATATGATGATGATGAACCTCTATATTTTATGGAGCCTCCCTCTTTGAATCATAATAACTCTTTGAAGTAGTCCATGCAAGAGGGCACGATGACCCTAAATAGTCATGATACCTAAGATCTTATGAATTTTCTTAAGATAAGAAAACTTTTTAGTTGCAAATGCATCTATAAGAAGAAATTAGAGAAAATTGATAGTTAGAATAGTAGAAGGCTAGACTAATAAAAAAGGAATACCCTAAAGAGAGAGTTTATTTTGGTAAAAATTTCTCCACTATTTCTAAGTTAAATTCCATTAGATTCTTGTCATCTAATAATTTAGCTTACGATTTGGATACTAAAGAAGAAAAGATACTAAGAAAATTTTATTACATGGGGATCTTAAGGAGGAGATTTATATTTGACATATTAATTGTTTTGTTGTGAGGGAAAAGTAACTACTTATCTTTCAAGTCAAAATTATCATTATATAGTCTTAAATAGTCCCACAAAATGTATTACTGAGTTTTTTATATCTTTTTATTGAGTTTTGTTTTTGTTGGGAGCAAGGAGGGTCATTTTTTTTATGTTAAAATCATTAATGATTAGATTGTACTTATGATATTATACATGGATGACATGTATATTGGTAATAATAAGGTGATGATTAGGGGTCTCAAATCTCATCCTTCTAGCATATTTTTATGATGGATTTTGGAGCAGAAAAATGTATTCTCGATATGAAGATCAATAAGGATACATAGAAATATTTAGTTAGGTCAAACTAAGTAATCTTTTTTTAGATTTTAGGATTTAATATACATAATTGCAAACCTATGAGAATTCAATTTCATTTTTTCATCAAAAGTTCTTTATATGTGTTAAAAATTAACTAATGATTTTTAATATATGCGTAGGATGTCCTATGCTTGTGATCTTGGTGGCTTAACATATTTAATGGTTTTCACTAGGTATAATGTGTAACCTTAAGTGTATTTGGTGTTACTCTTTTCTTCATTGGTGGGTTCCATTATGGATAGAGAATTTAATCAAATAAATATTTGGGATAAACAAATTAGTTGAATTGTGTTGGCATTTATAATCTTACTAAGAGTTGGATATGCTATTTTTTGTCCAATTATTATATCATGAACATATTCTTTAAATTGTATCAATTATATGTTGTATAAACTAAAATTAAAAAAGGTTAAATCTTTCAATGATATTGTAATAACAAGGAAAGTTTGAAAAAGTAGAAAGCTAGAAAAAGGGTGGAGACACAAAGTAAAGGGGATGGCGAAATAAAACTAGATATCCCCCTCAATGTGGACCTGGAGGAGTTTAAAAAGGAGAAGATGGATATTGACATGCTCCTATTGACCTCCTTAAACAAGGTATCAAGGATATCATCGACACTTTTACTGAGAATCCATTGCTAGACAAAACTGACAAGCTCCTAAAGATGACTCAGAAAATAATAGAGAATATCAGGGTTATGAAAACCGAGCATGAGTCAAGGATTGCCCATCTAGAAAAAAGTATAGAGGAATTAAAGGGAAACCTCGGGGGACTAGTGGAGATTAGCAAATAAGTGATGTACAATAGTGTACAAGGCCTTAAAAGGGTAAATGAAAAAATCGCCATACAGAAAGCCCATCCTATCAATTTTTATCCATCTTTAGCTATCAAATGAAACAACAAGAACCTGGAGATTAATACTCAGGAAATGTAGACTTCTATAGGTCCCTCTACTAGGACTAAAAGCAAAAAACAAGAAACAGGTAGCTCGAGATTCATTATGGAGGAGCTTGAAGATATTAACAAAAAAATGATTTAGTTTTTTGTCTTTTGGAATATTCTTTTTTGCTTTGGTTTCATATATTTTTGTTAGGTGTTGTGGGGTGTATCCCCTATTTCTATAGTCGTTTGGCAGTTGTTTAGACTCTAGTTTTCTACTAGCTTTCTTTTTGTTGGATTTTAGTTTTGAGTCCTTGTAAAATCCATTTATCTTAATCAAAAACAAGGAAAGTCTAGGTTATCCTATATTTGACTTGAGGTCATAAAGTATGCTTTTGGATTATGTGAAATTCAAGTTAGTTGATTAGAGTAAAACAATTTTAATGAACAAAAATATTAATGTTAGATGGATTATGATAGACATGAGATGTGGAACTGAAATTTTATTAATGATGTGCTTTATGATGAATAAATAGTAATTGGGTTATTCCTTGATAGATGAATGTTTACATATTATATCAATTATAGTTCAAGTTGCTTTGTCTATATTATGAGAAAATTAATGGGTACAATTGATTGTGGAGGTAACTCCATTTGCAATGTACATTTTGAAGGTCTTTTGGAAATACCTATTGTAGATAACTAGTTGAGCCTAACCTCAAGTAGAACTTTAATAAACTATCCCATTAAAAAGATATCAAACCTTAGAAAGTCTTTTTATATTGATAGAAAAATTATTGATTCTATTAAAAAATATTTATATATATATATATATTAATTTTATTGGCATTTTTTTAAAAATTGACTAAAATATGTAAAACAAATTGGCAGGTATTTCTCTTCCTTATACAAATAAATAATATTGTTGGTAAACATTTTTTGTATTCAAACAAATAAAATAATGTTGTTGGTGAATCATGCTTGTATTGAAAATAAAATAATTATTTTCATTGGTGAATTAAGATTGATTTAAAATAAATAAAATAATATTATTGATGTGTAATGCCTATATTTTACATAGGCAACACCATGACTAAAATTACAAAAAAAAAAAAAATTGTTTCTCCTAGAGTAAAATGATGCACAATATAAGGTTATTAATCCTAATAGTGTTAGAGAGGCAATTCCAATTCATCACATAACTCATACCTTTAATGGTATTATTAATCATTAAAGTATACTTATAAATGTTATTAGTATCTTCCATTTTGTTTATAATGTTATCAATCCTATCATTAGAACTTTCTACTACTAATGTGTTGGCATTAGTGGCATGGTCACTGGTGAGTAAGAAGTGGTGACCGGTGTAGGAGAAGTAAGACATGATGATGTCAATCCATATGTATGTAAGAAAATTGAAGGTAAGTTACCAGTAAAGTAGGACTACCAGTAAGACAAAGAAAGCAAGAAAGATAAGAACTGAAGGATGTAAACCGGTATACTCAGAGAAGATTAATGCTAGTGGTAAATGGACTGAGTAATAAGACCAGCATGTTTGATGGAAGGCCAAGTTGATCCACCAATAGAAAAGAGGTATGAAGGCCCACCGATGGAGTTAGGTTATACTGGTAAGGTGAGTTAAACTAGTAGTCAATCTTGGTCAATGAAGAATGTCAAACTGACATAGAAAACCAAGCAGAGGTGGATGTCAACAAACATGACAAATGGAAGCTAGGTGGTGATAATGCATAGGTCTGTGAAGTGTGCATCGATGTAATAGTCAGCAAGCAGGTCGACTTTTATGGAGAACCTGCAAGTCATGGGAGGATGTTACAAGATTGTGGCTCGAGGAAGACAAGATGGCAAGAGATTGAACCTATCCTACAAGAAGATCTGATCTACGTACCCATTTGTTGAAGGAAACAACCAAGCCATTAATGGCCAGCCATGACAAAGAAATGCAGAAAAGCATGGTGCAGACCTCCAATATAGAAAATGCACATTGGAATGCAAGGCATTGGTGGTGCTTATCGATGACATGAAGATCATCTCTCTAGAAAAGAAAATCATATAAAATCCAATATGGATCGATTTGGTGAAGGCAAAACCTAACATGACATTGTTTGAATGCTATTTTGGTGGGAACACTAGATGATAAATATGTGAGCAAGAGATAGAAATCAGTTGATGCTTGATGTGAAGAGTGAAAGAGAAGAGAGATTGAGAAAGGATAAAGATCATCTTCCTTAGAGTTTATTCTAAGAAAGTTGCAGAGTGTGTTAGTAGGCGAACCGGTGAGAGGGTCTAATTGGTAAACTGTTGCAGGTCTAACAGTTAAGCTAAGTGGTGAGGTGTGATTGATCAAGAAGGCATCTGAGAGTGACATAGTGTGGTGTGAGGCTGAGGGAGAAAGAAGAGAGGCTAAGAGTAACAAGTGAGTGATCAGTGAGAGTAATCTGATAACCAACAATTTGAGAATCAGTGAAGAAGAGGAGGTTGTTAACCGATAGAAATCCATTATTCAAGTGTTGCAAAACTCATTTGCAACCAGGTGCTTTAATTGTATCTAAATTATATTTCATTATACAACACCGAGTTGGAGCTTAGTGTAGGGTTTGGTTCTCCTTGGGTTGGTACCCTAAATCAGTAGGGGTGGGTTCTACTTAGGTTGATGCCCTAAATAATTGTAATAAATTGTTTCACTTGTGAGGCTGGATTGGAGTAGTAGTCTCCAATAGCATTTCTCACTAAGGCTTTTCCCATATTGGGTTTTCCTCATACATCTGGTGTTGTGGGTTACATTTGTGTGTTTTCCTCTTTTGATAGCCACATTTGTCTTACCGGTTTGATTGTTTAGTGCTTAGGGTGATAATCGATATTCCAAAGTTTTTTAAAAAGAAAAAAAATTAGGAACCACTAATTCACCCCCCTCTCAGTGGTACATTGTGTTCAACAATTGGCATCAAAGCCTAGGCTTGGGTAGATTCTAATCCTAGAGCACAATGGAAAGAAATGAGTTTGCCTCCTCAAAAGCTCCCATGTTTGATGGATCTAACTATGCCTTATGGAGTAGAAGAATGGAGACCTATATTTCCTCCCTTTGTTTTGATCATGTGTGAATGTCTGTCAGGAATGGGTATATTGTCCCTAGTTTTCCTCCCACTAATCAAAATGCTAAGAAGTAGTATGAGAATAATGCAAAGGGTAAACATGTTATCTTAAGCGAGTTGTTTTATAATGAGTTTGTCAAGGTCATGCATTGTGCATCTGCCAAGGAGACTTGGGATAAAATGAAAAGGTTATTTGAAGGAGATGCAAAAGTCAAAGAGGTCAAGTTGTAAGCACTAAGGGGACAACTTGAAGGCATCAAGATGAAGAACTAAGAAAATATTGCAGACAACTTTAGCAAAATAGATGAAACTATGAACACCATCAGAGGACTTGGAGAAGAAATTGCAAATGAGATTACAGTCAACAAGGTACTTAGATATCTCACATCTAAGTATGATACTAAGGTTTCTGCTATAGAGGAAGCCACGGATCTGAAGGCTTTCACAATGGATGAGCTATTTTTCTCTCTAATAACCTATGAAATGAGAAAAATTGGTGAAGCATCCTCAAGGAAAGAGGCAATGTTCAACTCCACCAAGAAGGGCAAGGAAGAGGATGATTTTAAAGGATCCAGTGAAGACTCGGATGCAGAGGTAGCAAACTTTGTCAGAAAGCTCAAGAGAAGATCCAACAAGTATAAAGGAAAGTTACCAGTCAAATGTTTCAACTATGGTAAAGTTGGACACTTTATTGCAAAATGTCCTTATAATGAAACTAGTAGAGATGAGCAAAGAAGTTTTAGAAGATCTGCTGATAAAAGACAAAGAAAAAAATGTCTACTGACAAGGAAGAAGAGGATACCAGAAGTAGAATGACCTATATACTATTAAGGATGATGCCACAGACAAAGAAAGTGTATCACAAGATGACTACCATGAGAATGAAAGAGAAGTTAATCTCTTTGTGGCACTTGATGAACCGGTTGGTGAAGATAAGGAAGAAGAAGACATTGAGGTCAAAATGGACCTAGAAAGTGAGCTCATAAGTGCTCTTGAGGAGCTGAGTAAAACAAGAAGAGAACTCAAGAAGTTCAAGCTTGTTGTAGTAGATGAATAAGGTCTCTTGAATCAATCCCTGGATGAGTCCAATCAAGTTATATATAACATTTCTTTTCTTACTTCACTCAAATCCCCCCCTTTCAACTCAACCCCCTTTAACCATTTTTTTGGTCAATTTTTAGTTATTTTGGGGGGGTTCATTCGAACCCCCCTTCATTCTAAGGTATTTAGGGGGGTTTGTGCAAACCCCCCTTCGTTCAAACCCCCTTTTCTCCAGTTCTTTGAAACTTTCTACAAATTTCTACATAATTTTGGCCTTCAAACCTCTAGTTGAAGGCTCAAATGGAACAATCTTGATAACCCAAAATGTAGGATGGTAGTCCTCAAAGAAAGCCTTCCTCTGATCTGCATATCAAATTCACCCTTAATTTTGACTAAGCACTAAACAATCTCTCCAAGGAAGATGAAATCATGAGAATAATAAAGCATATGAAGACTAGAACGCCCAACAACTTAGAATACTGCATTTTTATTTTTTTTACTAATGTTGTTGCATCTCCGAGAGGGAGAGAGAAGTGAGTTGATATAAGTAGTTAGATGTGTCTATAATTTGCAATGTTCACATTAAGTATACTATGAAAACGCGTAATAGCTAAGACCAGCCTCATATATGACAAATCTACACTGATAATTAATGACATAGACATAGTCTAAATATCCACCTTTGGGGGGCATAAGTCTTCTTTAGACCTAGAATTTTTGGTTTTGAAAAGTAAGCGATGCTTATAGCGATATTTTTTTACTTGAAATTTTTTTACCAGTTTTGAAAAGTATACGATGCTCATAATGAGTTGATATAAGTGTTGTCCATTTGGTGGAATTGATTATGTGTTACATGATTTTTTGTCATTGATGTCAACACTAGTTGTTTTGGATTCTTTATCGACACCCTTCTAGTCCCGGTAGGATGAGTAGCTTTTGATTGGTTTGGATCTGGCATGATCCGGTATGCTTTGGTATGATTTGGTTATGGATTTGGCTTATTCATGATACTCATGTTCATATTCAGTCAGTTGGTTTTGGTCTGGTGACTGGATGCTATCCTGTTTGGTTGGAAGATTGGCTTGTGGTGCCAGTGAGGGTTTCACTGGTAGAGCTTTGATGAAGATCTTTGCTGATATGCATATGTGGTGTCGGTGCATCTAATGGTATGGATTCAGGATGTTGTTGGTGATCATGTTTGAGACTTAGTGGATTTGGATTATTTCTTTAGTGTGTGGACCTATATTGGGTCCTGGTTGATCAAGGTTATGGACCAGCTTAATGTAACATGTGCATTGGACCTCTCAATGTGTTTCCAGAATGTCTTATGTGTTGAATATTGTTTTTTTGGTCTAAGGCCGACATGTTTTATACATATGTAATTAGTCTATTATCTAGTGGCTGACCTGATTGTTTATGGTCGAGGGTTTGTATATATATGATGTAAGATCTCTTTGTAGATAACCATGGTTATGGCCAAGGGAATTGAAAATGGATATGTAATGTGCGAATAATGTAATTTCATTTAGGCAGAGGATTTGGTCGATCATTGGAGATCGAGCTGGGTTTATGTAAGATGGTTTAGTCCTCCGGTATTGAGCTTAACCAGAACTATAGTCAGGAATAGGATATGCTATCTTTCCAGTTCAATCACTTCTCTGGATTGTAGTCTAGATTTCCATGTAGTCAGTGAGACTCCTTTTGTGGTGAGCAGTGCGCTCTAGGCTATTGGCCTTCTTGAAAGTGGAGGCCCCTCAATTGTAATTCACATACTTATTGCAGAAGTATTATCTAAATATGGGTAGGCTTCCCACCATAGTTTTTCCCTTTACTAGGTTTTCCACGTATAAATCTTGGTGTCATGTGGATGGTATTTATTCTCTAATTATTGTTTATGCTTAATTAGTTTTACTGCTATTCCAATATTTGGTTTAAGCATTCATGTATTAATGTGTTGGGTTCCAGTATTAATGATTTAATTGCTAAATGTTCTAGTAATGTGACAACAGATTCACCCCCCCCTCTAAGTTGTCTTTCGGTTATTTGAAATGTCTAACAATTGGTATCAGAGCTTTGGTCCTCTCTATAGAAATCTTAACTGCTTGAGGAAGATCCTATGGCGACTAATAGTTCAAGTTCATCCAGTTCATTTGGAGCTATCTTTCAGAGAGACATTCCTAGGCTTGATGGAACAAATTACATAGTATGGAAGATTTGGATGGAGACTCATCTGAGATGTCTTGGCAAGGAGATTTTGGAGATCACACAGAATGGTGTTACACATTATAATCTGGCATCTGGCAATCCTCCTCCGATAAAATTAGATAAGGAGCTTGAGAATGATTGTATAGAAAGAGAAGCCCTCTTGTGTGCACTTTCTGATCAACAAATAATGGGATTAATTGACAAATCATCTGGAAAGGCTATATGGGATAAGTTGGAGACTCTTAATGAAGGTGACCCTATAGTGAAGATTGCTAAACTTGATGGTTACTAGGTGAGATATGAAAACCTAAAGATGGAAGAAGATGAAAGGATTACTACATTCATGGAAAGGGTAAATGAGATTGTTATGGGAATTCAATGTTGTGGTAGAACTCTGAGTGAAGATGAAATTATTTCTAAAGTCTTGAGAACCCTACCACCGACTTACAAAATGAAGGCTACTACTATTAATAAGTTGAGAACAATGGCTAATACTTCTATCAACGAAGATACCTTGGTTGGGAAATTATTTTCTTTTGAGCTTGAAGAATTTGGACCATCTGGTGTTGTGAAGACTAAACCTACTTTTCATGCATTCGCATCAACAACTGATAAGCAAGATTGGAAAGATTCATATGCAAAGGAATTGGATGATATGAAGAGAGAAGATGATGAGTTTGAGCAACTTGAAGCACTATTTTCTAGAAGAGTACCTAAAGGACTAGTAGGAAGTAAGTATGAAGGAAAAGAACCTTTTAAATATTTTGCATGTAATAAGATTGGTCATTTTGCATCGAGATGTCCTGAAAGGAATTCAAGATTTGAAGAAAGAGTTAGAAGATATTTTAAGCCTAACCCTGGATATCAAAACAAGTATAAGTACATGAAAAATAGAGGCAAATCATGCTACATAGTGGATGAGGAAGGTATTACTGAATATGATGATGAATCGGCAGAAGACTATGCTAGTGGTTGAGGCAATGGAAAGGAATGGGTGTTCTTGGCTATCAAGGAAGATGTTATATCACTCGAAGAGAATGTACCTGAATGGGTAATTGGCAGTGGATGTTCACATCATATGATTGGAGATAAAGGGAAGTTTTTATCTTTACAAGAATTTGATGGCGGTCTAGTTAGATTTGGAGATGATAAAGCATGTATGATCAAAGGAAAAGAACTATATCATTGGATGGTATGAACAATACTGACAATGTTTATTTTGTTGAAGGTGTGAAGCATAATCTTTTGAGTGTAGGACTTGATTGGTGGATAAGAGATTTCAATTACAGTTCAAGGATGGAAAATGCAAAATAAATAATAGATCTAGTTTGGAGATTGCAACCGATACATAGAAAAAAGTTAATATATTTCATTTGAATTCCAGTGAGAAGACATATTTGATTGCAAAAATTGATGAGAGTTGGCTATGGAATAAGAGGCTGTGTCATGTGAATTTTGATTGCATTGTAAAGATCAGTTCAACTAACGCAGCTAGAGATATACCTAAGATTATGAAGCCCTATAATTTGGTATGTAAAGAATGTCAAATGGGAAAATAGGTTAGAACCTCTTTTAGGAGTATACAAGATAAATCTAATGATGTTCTTGATCTTATTCATACTGATTTATGTGGGCCTGCTAGAGTTAAAAGTTTTCAAGGTGATAGATATTTCATGCTAACCATTGATGATTATTCTAAAATGATGTGGGTTACTTTTCTAAGGGAGAAAGCTGAGGCTTTTGAAAAGTTTAAAATATTTAAAGATAAAGTGGAAACTGAGACATGATTGAAGATTAAATGTTTGAGGTTAGATCATGGTGGAGAATTCACATCCGATGAGTTTAATATTTTTTGTGAGAATCATGGTATAAGGAGACAATTTTATGCTCCCTGTACACCTCAATAGAGTGGAGTTGTGGAAAGGAAGAACATAACTATCTTGGATGCTGACAGAACAATGGTGATGGAAGCTAGTCTACCTCATATCTACTAGAGAGAAGCAGTGACCGTAATGGTTTATACATTCAACAAAATACATATCAAAGGAGAAACCGGTAAGACACCTTATGAATTATGATTTGGCAATACACCTACAGTTAAGTATTTTAGAATCTTTGGTAGTAAATGTTATATTAGGACAGATGATATTATTGGCAAATTTGATCCTAGATGTGATGAAGGCATTTTTTTTGGTTATTCTAATAAAAGAAAAGCATATAGATGTTATAACAAGAGATTGTAGAGAATTGTGGAGAGTGCTAATGTCAAGATAGATGAGTTGAATAGAGGTCAAGTCAGAGTTTATGAGAAGGAACCGACAGTGGAAATGATTATATCTAAACTGCTAGCACCTTTATCGGAATAGAGTGTTGAACCAATTACTCTAGCAGTATCAGAAAATTCAAAAGTAACTGAAGAATCGGGAAGAGGAACAGAGAGTCAGAGGACTCCTAGGTATGTGAGATTGAATCATTCAAAAGATCAGATAATTGGGATAAGAACAATGGAGTGATGTCAAGAAGAAGACTGGCAACTAATTAGGTATGTTTAATTTCTCAAGTTGAACCAATATCAGTAATTGAAGCATGTAAAGATGAATATTCGTTGAAAGCTATGGAAGAATAATTAGATTAGATTGAGAATAATAACACATGGACTTTAGTTCCCCGGCCTAAAAATAAGAATATTATTGGAACTAAATGGGTTTTTAGGAATAAATTGAGTGAGGATGGTCATGTTGTAAGTAATAAGGCTAGATTGGTTTGTAAAAGATATTCTCACAAGGAAGAAATTGATTATGGAGAGACTTTTTGTTTGCATTATGTTGTCATTGATGTCAACTGGTATGGGATGACTACTAGTATGAGAGATGTATGTGCAATACTGTCATGGAGGAGTACAAGTTTGAGATATCTTTGATATCAGCTTGTGTTGCAGAACATCAGTAAGGTAAACAAGAGAATGTCATTAAGAGAAATGACCATTGGTGTCACTCGTACACAAGTTATTGTCTGACTTGTGTAAATGAAAGGGAAAGGTTACCGATATAGTGTATCACCAGTAAGGAAAGGATGTCAATTGGTAAGTGATGTGTTGACATGGAGAATTCAAATCAACCAAGTGATTTGTTATCATCCTGCAAAGGTCATGCCCAGTGTACAAGCAGGATGAGGTCATGCCCAGTGTACAAGCAAGATGAGCAAGGTGCTTGCATGTTGTTTGTGATGAAGAGGCAGAATAATGCCTAAATCACATCAACACTAGAAGAGAAGAATGAACAGATCATAGGTATGTTGCAAGGTTGTAGAACAACAGAACTCCCATCGAATGAAGATGCAAACAACATGAGATGTGATGACTGACACTGAATGTTCCAACACCGGATCACATGTGCCTATTTGAAGATGTGTTGTACAAATAGGGAAGTCACATGAGTGCATTGTAGGATGCAAAAGACAACGTGTTACTCCACTGGTAAGTGTAACTTATCTCCTATTATGCATAATGTGCATTATAGTTCTGTGAGGTAAGGAAGAAGAGGTAAAGGCAAGTGTTTGAAGGCTCAAATCAGATCTACTAGTGAATCAAAGGAATGCCTCAAGTGCATGAAATCAGGGATATACATTGGACTGATTGTGAAGGCATGTTGAGATGTCAGTACAGATGAAGAGTGATGTGTTTTTCACTTTGACAAACCAGTTGTGATATGGTCTAAGCTGATCAGGGAGAAGGCAAGGCTGAGCAGATGCAAATAGAGGAAAATGGCCTGATTGAAGTTAGAGTTTGTTGAGGGTTGATGGCATGGTGTCATCATGAGGTTTTGCTGGTATGAATATTCACTTGTAATATGGACACAAGGTGCAGATGAAGAAGACTCCCCATCTAATGAATTTATGTTTAAGGAAGGTTAGCAAGAGTGTTGACCAATTGAGTAGCTCACCAGAAGAGAAGTAGAATTCAAGGTTGATGATAGACCGGTTTGAGGGTTTAACTGGCATGGTTACTATACTGGTAGATGAACTCGGTAATGGAGTTGGTCAGTGATTAAATCCATACCAATAAAGAAAACCTAGCAAAGGTGGATGTTGATGTGGATGCCACAAAGAGATGAGGTGGAAAGCATGTAGAGGTTGGTGGAATGTTGTGTAGAGATAGGTATTTCTACAGGTATGCATTTAATATGGATCCCATGATTTGGGGATCAGATCAGAAGAGTGCAACTCAAGGAAGAATGATCAACAAAGACAAAATAGGGAATTGTTGGCACCTTGGTCTAAGAAAGAAGATCACATTGTGAGAAGACCTTGAGAAGGAAACAATAGAAACATTAGTGGCATTTTGACAAAGGCAGGTTGAGTGACGAGGTTGTGGTTGCTAAGATTAGAAGACGTGTATTGGAAAGTGTGTTAATGATGGAGATGTACAGTTGGTTGTCTAGGAGATCAGATTGGAAAAAATCTGATTGGATTTGGTTTTCCTTGAGGTTGATGAAGAAACCCTAACTACCGATGTTTTTGAATTGGTTTTTGACAGGAAAATTAGGTTACAAATAAGGAAGCAAAAATCATTGAAGGTTATTACTCAATAGAAGAAGATAGTGCTACTATGAAATGATTGAGTGTTACTTTTGCATGAGAGAAAAAAT
The DNA here is from genome assembly GCF_030272615.1 of Cryptomeria japonica. Classification (NCBI taxonomy): domain Eukaryota; kingdom Viridiplantae; phylum Streptophyta; class Pinopsida; order Cupressales; family Cupressaceae; genus Cryptomeria; species Cryptomeria japonica. Next base: position 609,720,715 of record NC_081407.1, read on the forward strand.
TAGTCAAGTACTCAACAAGTATCTGAGAAGAGACTAAGGGTGAGGGAGAACTGGGTTGAAGTGTTCAACTAGTAGAAGTGCAGAATCGGTAGTGTCCATACCGATAGAGCAGAAGTGAAGGAAGTTATAGAGAACGTAGACATAGAACCGACATAGTATAGTATCAGTAAAGAGAAGAGCAGTGAGGAGAAGATCTAGTAGAGAAGAATAGAGGAGAGGTGAACCGATAGATTTTACCCACAATACAATAGCAGATGTGAGCAGCAGAAGAGTGAACCGGTGTAGCTGAGAAGGTGTCTCACCAGTAGAAGGAAGTTGTGTGCAGAGGTTGCAAAACTCTTTTGTAACCAGGATATTACTTTTGTATTTGAATGTTTATTGTGATCATTGATTTGTAGCTCGGTGTAGGGGTTGTAGCTCCTTTGGGTTGTAGTCCATAAATCAATTAGGGGTTGGTGCTCCTTGGGTTGGCACCCTGGATCAAGTGTTGTAGTCCTAAACATTGTAATAGAGACTTATTGTGAGGCTGGATTGGAGCAGTAGACTACAATAGCATTTCTCATCAAGGTTTTTCCCATCTTGGGTTTTCCTCATACATACTAGTGTTGTGTGTTGTCCCTTTGAGTGTGTTTGCATTTGAGTTGGTCTCCCCACTAACCACTAAGTCTACATGGTGTTAGATCCCCTAACCAGTATGCTCACATAAGTTAGTTAAAGGGAAAAGGTTTGAGAACCACTGATTCACCCCCCTCTTAGTGGTGCATTGTGTTTGACACTTTTGTACTTGTAGCTAGGATTGAAGCTGTAAGATTATTTCTTGCCTATGCTACCCATAAGAACTACAAGGTTTATCAAATGGATATTAAGTGTGCATTTTTGTATGGGGATCTTAATGAGGAAGTTTATATTAAGCAACCTAATGGTTTTTCACTTTCAGATGACACAAACATGGTTTGTAGGTTAAGGAAATCTTTATATGGATTGAAACAGGCACCTAGAGCTTGGTATGCAAGGTTGGATAAATATCTTTTGGAGCTTGGTTTTACTAAGGGTAATGTTGACAATAATTTATATTATAAGATTACTGATGATGATATACTGATTATTGAAGTATTTGTTGATGACATTATTTTTGGAGGTGAAGATAAGTTGTGCATGGAGTTTTCTAAGAATATGGAGAAAGAATTTGAAATGTCTATGGTTGGGAAAATGAAAATTTTCTTAGGTTTGCAGATTACTCAGACTAACAAAGGTATTTTCATCTATCAAACTAAGTATCCTAGAGAATTGTTGAATAAATTTGGCATGGGAGATTCTAAACTAGTAAGTACTCCTATGATTACAAGTGAGAAATTGACAAGGAAAGCTGTTTCTACACCAGTTAATCCTACAAGATACAAACCTATGATTGGTGGTCTTCTTTATTTGACTTAAACTAGGCCTGACATAATGAATGTTATTTGTATTGCATCTAGATTTTAAATTGATCCTAGAGAAAATAATGAGAGTGTGGTGAAAAGGATTTTTAGATACTTGCAACGTACATATGAAGGATGATGACTTTACTTTATGTGCATATACAGATGTTTATTAGGCTGGAGATGTTGATGACCAGAAAAGTACATCTGATGGAGCTCTCTTTCTTGGAAAGAAGTTGGTTTCATGGATCAACAAGAAATAGTCATGTACTTCTTTATCTACTACTCAAGTTGAGTATGTTGCTGCTACTACTAACTGTACACATGTTTTATGGATGAAGCAAATGTTGAAGGATATGAAAGTTCATTTCATTGGACCGGTAGTTATTCACTGTGATAACTCTGCTACTATTGACATATCAAAGAATCTGATATTTCATTCTAAGACAAAACACATATCTATGAAGTATAACTTTTTGAAGGAAAAGGTGAAAGAAAATGAAGTCAGATTGGTTTATGTGAATGCTAAAGAGAAAATTGCAAATAGTTTTACCAAACCTTTTCCTTAAGAACCATTTGAGTACTTGAGAGACAGGTTAGGGGTTTTTGCCCCTTCAACAAAGAATTGATTGATTCTTTTCGGCATCAGTTTGATATGTATTATCAGAGATAATATTCATTTCGGCACTGATGTGGGGATGCTACTGCTCGGGGGGAGTAGTCAGCTTTGTGTTTCAGTGGTTTATGTTTTTGCTTTGATATTTTTGTCAGATTTATGGCATTGATGTGAAAGGGGGAGAGATATTTATGTGATAAAGAAAAAAGGGAGTTTTATACATTAGGGAGAGATATATGTTTAATTTAGAGCTTTACAAAGATATCATTCACAGGGGAATTTGGTCTTTTGTTTCAAAACTTCATTGTTATATCTTTATGTGGGAGATTGTTGGTTGTCTTGCATTAGGGGAGACTTATTTAGCATTTCTTGGTACTTAGATGTTTTTCACATCTAGTGTTGCCATCAATGCCAAAGGGGGTGATTGTTGGCCATTTGGTGGAATTGATTATGTGTTGCATTGATGTTTTTTCATTGCTGTTAGCACTAGCTATGTTGGATGCTTTACCGACCCTTCTAGTCCTAGTAGGATAAGTAGTTTCTGGTTAGTTTGGATCCGGCATGATCCAGTATGCTCTGATATGATTTGGTTATGGATTTGGCTTATTCATGATACTCATGTTCATATTCAGTCAGTTGGTTTTGGTCTGATGATTAGATGCTATCTTGTTTGCTTGGAAACTTGGCTTGTGGTACCAGTGAGGGTTTCATTGGCAGAGCTTTGATGAAGATCTTTGATGATATGCATAAGTGGTGTTGGTACAGTTTTTGGTATGGATTTAGGATGTTGTTGGTGATCATGTTCAAGACTTGGTAGATTTGGATTATTGCTTTAGCGTGTGGACCTCTATTGGGTCCCTGTTCATCTAGGTTATGGATCGGCTTAATGTAATGTGTGGATTGGACTTCTTGATGTGTTTCTAGAGTTTCTTATGTGTTGAAAATTGTTTGTTTGGTCTAAGGCCAACATATCTTGTAATTATGTAACTGATTTATTGTTTGGTGTCCAACTTGATTGTTTATGGTTGAGGGTTTATATATATGATGTAAGATCTCTTTGTAGATAATCATGCTTATGTTCAAGGGAATGGAAAATGGATATGTAATGTGCTAATAATGTAATATCATTGAGGTAGAGAATTTGGTCGATCATTGGACATTGAGTTGGGTTTATGTAAGAGGATTTCATCCTCTAGTATTGAGTTTAACTGGAACTATACTCAGGCATAGGAGATGCTATCTTTGCAGTTTAATCAGTTCTCTGGATTGTAGTTTGGATTTCCATGTAGTGAATGAGACTCCTTTTGTGATGAGCAGTGTGCTTTAGGCTGTTGGCCTTCCTTTAAGTGCAGGCCCCTCAATTGTAATTCAAATAATTATTGCAGAAGTATTTGTTGGCAATTGACACTCAATTGGTTGGTTTCACTATGTTGTCATTGATGGAAACATGGTATTTGTTTCTGGCTTCATGATTTGGTTTGGTTGTGTACTGACAGGTACTTCACAGACACTACACCAACATCGGCACCAGAACCAGCAGGACAAAATGATTTCTTTGGTTACCGGCAATGCAGACCGACATGGTTTAGAATATGGTTATCAATATTGGAGGCCAACATCTCTTGGATCTGACATCGACAATTGTTTTTGATATTCATGAATTTATGTTATCTAGCCAACATGTAATTGATATTGTAATTATCTTTGTAAGCTGACATAAGGCATGATAAGTTGTATAGGATATATAGGTCAGTTAGATTAGATCATTTTGATATAGATATGGTGATAGATATGAGAATGTGATATAATGCAAAATATATCAGAGAGATTAAGTATGTGAGGATATTTATGTAGGGGTTATTCCGGTAAAGGGTTTCAGGTTTCAGACCAGAATAGATAGAACTTAAAACGGAACTGTATTCAAACATAGAAGATGTTATCATAGCAGTTCAACTCTTCTATGGATTGAAGTCTAGATTTATATCTAGTCAGTGAGGCTTCATTTGTGATTGAGTGGTGTACTCTAGGCTGTAAGACTTCCTGCAAGTGCAGGCCCCTTATATTTTTTAATATGTCTTCATATGGCCAGTGGATTGATATTGTGGGTCACAAATCTCACTATGGTTTTTCCTCTTTGAGGTTTTCCACATATAATTCTATGTGTTATGATTCTCATTTATGTGGCTTATTGGTTTCTTTACTTCTTTCAATTTTGTATGTACCAGTATACTGATTGGTGTATACATGTTTTAATAAGGCTAAAATTAATCCATTTGGTATAACACTTATTCACCCCCCCTCTCAGTGTTATTGGATTCCACCAGTATTATCTGACTGTGGGTAGGCATCTCACCGTGGTTTTTCCCTTTACTGGGTTTTCCACATATAAATCTTGGTGTCATGTGGATAGTATTTATTCTCTGATTATTGTTTATGCTTAATTGGTTTAACTGCTATTCTGGTATTTGGTTTAAGCATTCTAGTATTAATGTTTTGGTTTTTGGTATTAAATATTTAATTGCTAAATGTTATGGTAATCTAGGACAACTGATTCACCCCCCTCCCCTCTCAGTTGTCTTCTGGTTATTTGAACTATCTAACAATAAGTAGTTAGATGTGTCTATAATTTGCAGTGTTCACATTAAGTATACAATGAAAATGCATAATAGCTAAGACCAGTCTCATATAGGAAAACTTTACACTGATAATTAATGACTTAGACATAGTCTAAATATTTACTTTCGGCAGGCATAAGTCTTCTTTAGCCTGAAATTTTTTTTACCAGTTTTGTCTCTCCATCTCTGAATGAAATCAAAGCGAGTTTATATAAGCTTAGAACACCGAAGAATCATAACAAGCCATAATCGACACACCAAGCACTTACTCCATGTGGAAACTTAATTTTTTCTATTTTCACATTTGCTTTCTGGTTTCCGTTCATGTGTGACCCACTGTTCTTGTTTCCATAGTCACAATGACTTCCTAAAAATGAGCACCCTTGGATTTTCCCACCAAACATATCTAGGATTAAAAAGACTCTATACCGCAAACGAAAATTGTCAGGAATGAAACAATCATTGTGGCAACACAATGGGAATAGTGGAAATGAGAAAACAAATGTGACTATGTATATATATATACATACACATACATATGTACATATGTATATACTTACATTTAAACATATATACATATACATATATATATATATATATATATATATATATATATATATATATATATATATATATATATATATATATATACACACACACACACACACACACATATATATATATATACTCTATATATGTATATATTGTATGGGGAGATTGTTGGACATTGGTTGATGTCTTGTCATTGATGTTAACATATGTTTCTATGTATTCCAATGTTGAGTGTTGTTGGATGAGTTTGTTTTGCAGGTGAGCTTATGCAAATTAAAGGGTTTTTGGTATGTTGTTTGTAGATGGTTCATTCAAATTTGAAAAGGTCCACATGATATTTTCATCAAGTTATGATGTCTGGTATTAAGGATGATATTCAGTTGTTCATGTTATTCAGTACTCTGGTTTGTGCTCTATATTGCTCTAGAATTGCCATATCTTTAGTTGTGGATGTATGGGATGTGTTTTCTACATTGATGTGTGTCCTTAATTCGATTGGTTTGTGATTTGGAAATCTACAAGGAAATATTTCAAGTTGATAGTCAGTTATGTTGATGTTCTAGAGCTTCGGTAGAGAGATGATGATGATTCTAGTGATTCGAGTTGTTGTGGTTGTTGTGGTGCAATTTACATTGCTTGTGAATATCACTAGATCATTTTCTATGTTTATTGGTGGTCCGCATTGATTATTGTGCATGTTATTAAAGATTTTCTTTGTCTGGTGATGTTCTTCGTGTTATTTCGACATTCTTGGTAGTTGTAGCATGTTGCAGATGATTGAGGCATAATTGTTGGAGGTGTTGCATGTTTTTGATATTGATTTGGGTCCAAACTATGTCTTAGTCAACATTGTTTTGGTTTGCATTCATTGTTGTAGCGTGTGAGGTAATTATTTTATAATTTGTATTGAGGGTTTAGCCGACCTTGAAATATAGGTTGATGACTTGTATAAATAGATGTAATAATCATTGAGAGAGATGATGATATGTGTGAATATTGTATCAATCATTTAGTAGAAGATAAGTTGTGTAAAAGTGTGCAAAGGAGTGTGTTGCAGAGAAGATTTGATAGTGATCTTAATCGGAACTATACTCAGGCATATGGAGATTCTATTCTCATAGTTTATGTAATCCAGATTGTTGTTTGAATGATTTTGTAATTTAGTAAGAATTATTGTAAGGCAATGAGTCTTCCCTAAAGGTTGTAACCTTTCTGGGTTTCTTTTTTGAGCAATGATCTCTAGGCAGTGTGCCTAAATGCATGTGCATTCCATATTGTAATATTTACATGTACTCATAACAGGGTATTATCTCATTCTGGGTAGGTTCCCACCGTGATTTTTCCCTTTACTAGGCTTTCCCCATCAAAAATATTGGTGTTATGTGTGTTATTGATGTGGTGTTGTTTCATGCTTTAATTGTTAATTATCAGATCTGATTCGTAGTTTATGTTGAAGTACGCTTTTGTGAAAACTAAGTCACCCCCCCTTAGTTTGCTACATTATTTCCAACAATATGTATGTGTATGTATGTGTATATATCTTTATATATATTCTTCCTTATACACACACACACACATGTATATATATGTACATATTGTAGAGACATTAAAAAACTCAATTAAATGTCTTCTTATTTAATCTCAACTTTCCAATCATTATCAAGTGGACCCATATTATATAAAATTATTATTATTCTTCATTATCTTATGATATTCATTTTTCATTATTCCATTATTCCTCACTATCTCATAATATTTATATCATATATTAAATAAATCCATTTTATATTATTATTCTCTATTAAATCTATTTTTCCATCTATTTCCTAAATCTCTTTCATATCTGTTTCATCTCCTATTTATCATCTTCCACTCCTATCAATTACACTCACCTATGCATGTGGACCAACATCTTCAATCTAATCTTTTATCCCAAATTTATCTTACAACTTGGATTCACCCCAAGAATATCTATAAATATCTTGCTCCTCCTCATTTCTAAGCCTAGCAAGCTAATCAACATTTTGCATATCACATCTTGCATCTAGCATCTCTCTTTCTCATTCTTTCTTTTCATAATCATTTTTGCATCTTTGCATCTTACATCCATCTTACATAGCTTCAAATCTTTCTTTAAATATTCACTCAATCATAGCTCTTTGTGCAAATGCTTTTACTGAGAGCACAAAAATGCAAGCATGAATTCTTTATTAATAGGAGTATAATAGAGTGAAAATTCTTCTTCTTTTGCATGCTTGTTTTCTTTAGTGTTGCATGTTGTGTGTTTGCAGGTACTCTAAATTTAGAATGTTGGGTTAAATATGGATCTACACTCCATATGATCTTAGATATTTCCCCATCTACATTTGGCATGTCTGGTGGGATCAATAATGATGTGTTTTCTTTCATGCAATTGGTATGATGATTCATTTGGGTCTTATTCATATCTAGATGATTTTATCTTTTTTCCATAATAAGCTTGATGATGATATAAGAACTTGAAAAAGCATAATCTATCAAGAGATCAATATCCATCAATATTTTTGAACAATCTCTCAAGAGATCATATCATATCAATCACCATCCCTACAAGACCATCTCTGGGGAATATATCAATTGATCAAATTTTCTTTGAAACAACATGACGAGCTACATTGTCTCAAAGAGGGAAAAAATGTGGACACATAAGAAATTTCCAATAAAATATCCTCTTATTTAATCTCAATTTTCCAATCATTATCAAGTGGATCCATATAATATAATATTATTATTATTCTCCATTATCTTATGATATTCATTTTTTATTATTCCATTTTCCCTCACTATATCATAATATTCATATTATATAATATATTAAATAAGTCCATTTAATTATATTCTCCATTAAATCCATTTTTCATCCATTTGCCAAATCTCTTTCATCTCATATTTATTATCTTCTACTCCTATCAATTACACTCACCTATGCATGTGAGACCAACATCTCCAACTTAATTTTTTATCCCAAATTTATCCTACACCTTAGATTCACCTTGGGAATATCTATAAATACCTTTCTCATCCTCATTGCTAAACCTAGCAAGCTAATCAACATTTTGCATATCTCATCTTGCATCTTGCATCTCTCTTTCTCATTCTTTCTTTTCTTAATCATTCTTGTATCTTTGCATCTTACATCCATCTTACATAGCTTCAAATCGTTCTTTAATTCTTCGTTCAATCATAGCTCTTTATGCAAATGATTTTACTAAGAGCATCTAAATTGCAAGCATGAAGTCTTGATTGATAGGAGTGCAATAGAATTAAAATTCCTGTTCTTTTGCATGTTTGTTTTCTCTAGTGTTGAATTTTATGTGTTTGCAGGTACTCTATTGAGAATGTTAGGTTAAATCTAGATTTTGTCTCCATAAAATCTCAAACATTTTCCCCATCTACACACACATATGTAACTTGTCCCTCCTAGGATTGCATTTTGATTTATGCACCAATGGACTTATTTAGACATATGGTTGATGTTTGATGATTATTCATAACTTTATTGCTATCTCAGATGATATTGATAATGCTAGATACCTTATATGGACACATGTTATTTGATGACTTATGTGGATGATTGATATACCTTAGACTATATTGATGATGGATCATATTTCTTATGGGATTTTAATGATATCTTGGTTACGCTAACCCTACTATGATTATGATAACTAAGTTGATGCTTTGATGATTGTGATTTGTTTATGGTGTCTTTGTGGTTCGAGACGATGTCATACCACTCATTTTGAGCATGATATGATGTTGTGATTCTCTATTACTTGTCTGATCATTTATGATGTATATATGTTGTATATATGTTGTATTGTGTCTAGTGGTGGATGCAAGTTTGTAGGTACCAAACATTGACTCCACTTGGTCTAATAGGTTTGAATGTGTCTTTATCCCAATGGCAAGTTGTTGGAGATAGCATGTGTTTCCCTCTTACACTCTAGGCTTACTTGTCTACCTAGTCAGTTTGTGTTGTGGTGCTAGTCAGTGGTTAGAATTGTCTTGTGGTTGTTAGGACCCTTGTGGTGTGGTTTTGCGAGCATGGTTCTTTGATTAAATTAATAATTGAATTTATTGTATAGTTTATTAAGTGGTTAGAGTAAGGTACTAATATTATTTGATGTTTATTATTTATTTTTATTTACTCATTGGTATTATTTATTTATTGGGTTCTAATGTTTATTTTATTTTATTTATTTAATTTAATTGGATTGATGATTTATTGTTTAATTGATTCTTTATTATCTATTTATTGTTTAATTATGTTCTATGATTTATTTGATTTGATTTAATTATTTTTATTTAATTAATTAATTACTATGGAATTTATTTATATAGTTTTATTTGATTTATTATTTATCCCTTGGTTATTATATTTATTGCCTAAGCTATTATCCTATTGGGTTTGAGTCATTATTAATTCACTAATGTCTATGATATTATTGCTATTAAATATACATATGGACTATTTTTATTACATGGTTTATGGATATATTATTTAGCCTACCTATCCTTTTACCCTATTGACCGAGTTGTGGGAGGTAAGTAAATAATATTGTTAAGTATTATTTGCCTTGATATTATGTATGTTAGGTATAATATATAGTTTTATGAAATATTTTTATTAGTCGACATTTTCTATAGTTTTGAACAAATTGTTTATTTATTGAGCTTTCTATGAATGTTGTCGAGTTAAATTTTGGGATATTTTTGCTTGCATTTGGATATTTGATTTCGTTGAAGCTTGGATTATTGAAGTTTTGTGATTGAATCTGAAGATTGCATGGTTGGATTCGTCAGATTTCATTTTCCCTTCATCAAGTTGATTTCTTACCTTGGTTCTGATTTCCAAGTTGGAGGTACGATTTCTCTCTGTATTTTAATTTGAAAAGATTATCCTCATTGCATTTTCTATGAAAGGGAGATTTAAGTGTTCCCTTCTATAAAGCGGAAAATCAAACCCTAGGTGTTCTCCCCCACTCCAAGGAGAAAGGGGGTCACTAGGATTGACGGTTTTCACTTAGGAGGGACTTTACATTCAAAAGAGGGGTTGAAACCCACAAGATCCAATCCCACACAATGCAAGACTGGATTCTAAATGAGTTTCAAGGGCTGAGACATCAAGGATACCCTCTTTTTTAAAGAATGTAGATAGAAGATTGAACTAGGAATGTATGTAGAAGCAAGAAAGATTCGCTTATAAACAGAGATAGGGATACGGGATGAAGCTACGGACCTGGAATTAGCAGTAAAATGTTGAGATGATGTTGTTCTGCAAATTCGGGTGAAAGTTGACAAGACGATGGCGCCCGGCGTGCACATGGTCCTCCGAAAAATCTACGAAATGAAGGGGGATCTGTTCATCTTTGCACAAGGATTCCAGATCTTCAATTACAGTCGTGTACCTGCAACCTACACACAGAAAAGAGAGGACGATTGGGGGGTTAGGGATTAGGGGTTTGCCTTTAGGTCAAACCCCAGTTTTGGAATTAACCAAGAAATGAGAATGTTGTAAATGTAAATGTTTGTAATGTAAACAAGTACTGATACCTTGTAATAAGAATGTTTGTATTCTTACATGCGAAGGTGTAAATGTTGTTGTATGTTGTATATTGTATGTGGTATGTGATCTCCTCTTCAATGGTTGAATCCTTGTCTTGAATGCAACACTTAGCCTTGAATGGAGACTTAGAATGATCAATTGCTTGAAGGAATGCTTGACTGCTTGAATGCTTGAATATTGTTTCCACCTTTTTTTTTCATCTACCAAAATGGGAGAGGAAATGTAGTTTATATACTTGCCAATTAGGGTTGAAAGACTAATTTTTCCGACCTTAGGCCGACCTAGGAAGATTATTTTCAAATTTGCAAACATAAAGACCCAAGACCCAAAAGAGACCGGGCCCAAAATAGGGCCAGGGACCAGCGCGCTGGACGCCATGGTCCCACCTCCAAGGATAGCAGGTTGCAAGGAGGATCAGGCCAGGGTGCTGAAAAATGCAGTTTTTGATGTCATGAACAAGTTTCGGGGTCTCCATTCAGGTTCAGTGTTGCGTCGCCATCATGAAGACCCAAATGCAGTCGAAATTGCAAGTGTCACAATTTTAGGACGCTACATTTAGCCCCAACTTTAGCGGGAGTATAAGCGTATGCCAATACTTACGGTAAAGTACAAGGAAACAACATTGAAAAACTTTCACCACATCAAGAAGGCAAGATATACCAAGCCCCTAGTGGACTAAGGATCTTACAACTTCGATTGACAAAGTAAAAGGGAAGATCACGAGGGAGAACCATGATTGTCAATAGTAAGGTTCCCTCACTATGAGTCATGTAAGAAAGATATCAAAAATTTTCAAGGCAAAGCTAAATTTGTCAAGAAAATTTCAAGTATCTTGAAGAGATATGAACAGGGTGTATGCCCCCCTATGTTAAAGCGATCGCACATGCCTCATTGGGGGTGATTGCTTTAAGGTAGTGATACATATAGGAAATGAGAAGGAAAGGAGCACGTTATCACAAGGATTTAGCCCCCAAGTGTGAGATAAGCCCAAGGATAATAGACACAAAACACAAAGCACAAGGTGACTTCGCTTTCCTTGGGGTCAGTATGCTGTATGATCATTCATGTATATCATATGTATTTATGCATAATTTTTCTTCATTCCCCAATCAAGGAAGGTCACCTAGAAGAAGGGAACACATGTGTCTTTTGAGTCAACATGAGAGAGACCAAAAGAGATCTCAATGCTTTGCATCGTCCTCAAGTAGACAACACTAAGGACAAAAAATAGACGAATGAGAATAACACATAGAAGAAGTAACAAAAGAGAGGAGGAGAGAGTCTGCTATGCTAATGAAACTAGTCTAGCATGTCATCTACCCCCTGATCTTACTGATCAATGTTTCGGGAAGGCAGGGAACACGCTAGAGGAGGAACATCCAACACAGTAGATGGAGCTATCACAAGATCCAAACAAGGGCTATGTTCATGTTCCAAGCCACGTTGTTCTTGTCTAGGAGCTAGGATAAGTGCTTTAGAAAATTCGTTAGATAAATGGTTATCAACATCAACATATTCACTATCAGAATGAAAAGAAGTAATATTTTCATCTATATCATCATCAAGATTTATAAAAATAGGATCTTTAACTTGCACAGGATCAAGACCATCATGCATCTTATGTTTAGGAGATTTTGGCTCAATTTCCGGCTAAGGAGAAAATGGAATAATGCTAGCTGAAGGTGTTTTTGGGGATTGCAAAGTTTGAGAAGCAGTTGCCTGAGCTCGAAGATGATGCTTTCGTCGGCGTTCATGTACAGAACGATTTTGTCTAGTCTTAGTAGGAAGTTGAGAAGATTGAGGAGGAGGAATATTCTCATCCTTATCACTTGGGTGTTTAGGTTGTGGTCTCTTAGGTTGGATAATAGGAGAAGAAGAAGGTCTCTTCTCTCTATAAAAAGAAGGAGGAGGAACTGCTCCATATAAAGGAAGAATATTTGGTTTAAGAAGGAGACCAAGTCCATCATGATGAGGAGGTATGGGTCTACCTTTAGAAGGTTTATTAGGCATAGACATAGTCACATCCATAGGGATGGGTTGGGAATCTTCTTGAAGAAAGACATTAGTTTTATCTTTCAAAGGAAGAACTTCCTTCTCAAGAATGATAGGAGTATCAAGTTTGGGTGTTCTAGGTTAACTTAGAGATAGGATCATATCTTTTTTCCACTTTTGATAAGATTTGAAAAGATGATCACTTCGTAGAGGAAGAGATTGGAATTGTTTAGGCCAAAAACAATCAATAGGAACGCTAGAAGTTCTTTCAGCTGGTTTAAAGAGACTATGATTAACAGTAACAACTTCACCGTTGTGGGGAAATTTAAAACACTTGTGAATAGGAGAAGCAATAGCTTTCTTGGAAGATAGCCAAGGATAGCCTAGCTTCACACGAAATTGTTCAGACGATGGAATAATAGCAAAGTTCACATCAAGGGATTTGTTATGGACCTCAATAGGCAATGTAATAGAACCAATTACAGGAGAAGAAAATGCATCACATAGTTTCACAACCACATTTGTTTCATCATAGATCACTTGATTCAATTGCAAAGTAAAAAGAAATTCTTCAGTAATAACATTAACCATGCAAGAAGGATCAATAAGCACTCCACGACAAGGTGTATACTTGACTTTTGCAACTATATATAAAGGACCATCAGGTGCCCTGATAGTTTCACTGGAATCAAAGGTGATGGAAGGTTCTTTAGGGATTTTCTGCTGCTCTACAAAGTTAATCACATTCGGAGTCATAGACACAAGATCATCAGGTGAGACAGAGGAATCATTAGTATCAATCGCATTAGAGGTATGAGAAGGTAACAGGTCAGTAAAAATCTTGAGATTTTGGTTAGGAGGAGCTACAGATGTATTGCCTTTATCGTTCACACCAGAAACAAAGATAGTATTATTATCAATCAAATCTTGAATTTTACCCTTTAAAGCAAAACATTTTTCAGTATCATGCCCAGGTTGACGATGAAATTGACAAAAATATTTGTTATCAAAATAGGGTGAATTAATCTTTGTAGGATCTATTTTCCTTATAGGAGGAAGAGTAAGCACATGTTGTTCCAATAACTTATTCATAATACTACGCAATGATTCATTCAAAGGAGTAAACTTTCTTTCTTTCTTGAAAAACTTAGAAATAGGAGGCACACCTGATGCTGCATTCACATTGTTGTTGATGATGTTTTCATTGAATTTAATGGACTCTCTATTCGGTTTAAACTTCCCAAATGGTTGTTGACTACTATCACCCTTATCACTCGGAGCCATAGGATTTGCTTGTTCCATTTGACTCACAGTCAATTGATAATTGTGAAGAGTTGCACACAACTGTTGGAAAGAAGTAAACTCAGAAAATAGAAGTTTTTCTCTAATATCTTTTTGTAAATTAGAAATAAAGATTCTTTGAATATCCTTGTCAGGCACTGGAAAAGAAATTTGAGCATACAAATGCTTATATCTACCAATGAAATCAGTCACTTTTTCTTTAACACCTTGTTTACAATGCATTAAATCAATCAAAGTAACTTTAGGACTTATATTGTTTTGAAATTGTTGAATAAAAGCATTTGCAGGTTGTTGGAAAGGATTAATAGAATAGGAAGGCAATGAGCAATACCATTGTAGAGCCTTGTCTCTTAATGTTCTAGTAAACAGTTTTGCAAGCAACCTTTGGTCATAAGAAAAATCAGTACATATTGTTTGAAAAGTCTTAACATGTGTTAGAGGATCACCCTTACCATTATAAAGCTCCAAATGCGGAATTTCAACATGTTTAGGGGGAATAGCTCGAACAATGTCAAGAGAAAGTGGGCTCGCAACATCAAATGTGGGCACACTAAACTTAGATTGATTCATAGAGGCAATTTGTTGTTGTAAAGAAGAGACAGTTTGTGCAAGATTGTTAATGGTCGCTTCAGTCGAAGAGTTAGATTGTGATGGAGGTGTTATGTTATTGAAAGAAGGTAGAGAGTAAGGTGGTGGGACACTATTATAATTAGTCATAGGAGATGATTGGAAAGGAGGAACACTACAAGGAGGAATGGAATGGTTAAATGAATTGCCCCCTTGTGCTAGGTTCATTTGTGGAGATGTAATAGGGACACTCATTGAAGGAATGAATGAAGAAGAAGGATTGAATGAAGGAAGAGGGTTAATTGAAGAAGAAGGATTGCCCCCATGACTGGTGATCATAGGTGGAATGTCTTGTATTGAAGTAGTCATTATGTTTGATGTAAATGTAGGTATACTAGCAATAGAAGTTGTCAAAGGAATAGAATGATTGACTTGAGTAGGAGGTTGTGTATAACGCAAAGTTTCAACACAACTCTTCATAGGCATCACATTTGAATCCACAATGTGTGCAATACCACGCAAAATATCAATTCCATTCTTATCACTTTGAAGCATATGTTTTAGACCCTCAATTAAAGGAAGAGCTTGACTATTGGGGTATTCTTGAGACATCCATTGTCGAAAATCATTAAATTGGTTATCCAATTTCGAAAGTTGTTCTTCAAAAACCTCATGGAGAGCTTCTTCATCATTAGGAGGATTAGAGGAATTACTCGTGTCCTCATTAAAAAGGCCATTCAAATTAGGTTCCATCTCCTCAGTAATTAAACCTTGGAAAGACTTAATTCTAAGGCTTCGTCTAACGGGAATAGTGTAAGTAGGGCTTATTGTTGTAAAACTCATGCACTAAAGAGAGAGAAAATTTTGAATTTTAGAGGTAGCAAATTTCAGTAAAATCAGCCAATCTCCTAGATTTAAGCTGTTAAATACAATCAGGACAATCTCCCAAAATTTTTAAAAAAATGTCCGGGACCGTGGCGAATGGAGTGCACACGGTCCTCGCAACTTTTTTCAAAATTTTCAGGGATGAAAGTTATGATGATTTTACAGCTAACCTAAAAAAATTGAGTGATTTTACGATCTGTAGATAAGCCAAATTAAAGTTGCAATCTTAAAATTGAACCCTACCAAGATTGTTGAAAAATGCAAAATTTGAATTTTGAAAAAGAGAGTGAAACTGAAATTTTGAATTTTATGATTTTAGAGGGAATACTAAGAGCAATGTAAGCTTTGAAATTTAAAAGTTGACTCAATTTCATGCAAAATTCAATTTTGAAAGCGGAAATCAAAGTTGTTGCAATTAAACACTTAATTTCAAAAGTCACAAATTGCAAGAATTTGAATAAAGCACTGAAATTTTGAATGAACGCCAACACAGTTTTCAGATTTAGGACAGTAAGAACACAATTTTGCCACAAAATTTCAATTTCAACAATTTTTGAATGATTAGGAGCCTTAATCCAAGCAATCACTAGACCAACTTTGACTTTAATTTTGAAAGTGTTAGAATTGATGAAATCAGCCAAAATTCTGGATTTTAGTAGAAAAATACAGTAAGATCTAGCTCCCGAAATTTTAGAAAAAATGTCGGGGACAATGGCGCCCAGGGTGCACAAGGTCCTCGCAACTTTTTTCCAAATTTTTAGGGATGAGAGATATTATGATTTTGTCGTGGAATCCAAAGTTACAGCCGATTTGAAAATGTTTTAATCAGTGAAATCATCAGTCAAAGGCTGAATCAAGAGGGTTTTAAAAATTAGGGTTTTGACACTTAACCACTTAATTTTCAAAATTAAAGCACAGATATGATTTGACAATTTGCAGTAGTAGGGTAGATCTAAAACAAGCATTAACAATTAAACATTTCGCAAGCTCAATTATTAAAAAGAAAAATTTAGGGTTTTGTGCAATTAACCTCTAAAATTTGCAAAAGATCAAACATGGAAATGTAATTAAGGGAGCAAATTTTTTAGATCTAACTATGAATAATCAGAATTAGGATGTTCATGTTGGGTTCACCAAAATGTAAAGCAGAAAATCAACCCCTAGGTGTTCTCCCCCACTCCAAGGAGAAAGGGGGTCACTAGGATTGACGGTTTTCACTTAGGAAGGACTCTACATTCAAAAGAGGGGTTGAAACCCACAAGATCCAATCCCACACAATGCAAGACTAGATTCTAAATGAGTTTCAAGGGCTGAGACATCAAGGATACCCTCTTTTGTAAAGAATGTAGATAGAAGATTGAACTAGGAATGTATGTAGAAGCAAGAAAGATTCTCTTATAAACAGAGATAGGGATATGGGATGAAGCTGTGGACCTGGAATTAGTAGTAAAATGTCGAGATGACGTTGTTCTGCAAATTCGGGCGAAAGTTGATGGGACGATGGTGCCCGGTGTGCACACGGTCCTCTGAAAAATCCGCGAAATGAAGGGGGATCTATTCGTCTCTGCACAAGGATTCCAGATCTTCAATTACAGCTGCATACCTGCAACCTACACACAGAAAAGAGAGGACGATTGGGGGGTTAGGGATTAGGGGTTTGCCTTTAGGTCAAACCCCAGTTTTGGAATTAACCAAGAAATGAGAATGTTGTAAATGTAAATGTTTGTAATGTAAACAAGTACTGATACCTTGTTGTAAGAATGTTTGTATTCTTACATGCGAAGGTGTAAATGTTGTTGTAGGTTGTATATTGTATGTGGTATGTGATCTCCTCTTCAATGGTTGAATCCTTGTCTTAAATGCAACACTTAGCCTTGAATGGAGACTTAGAATGATCAATTGCTTGAAGGAATGCTTGAATGCTTGAATGCTTGAATGCTTGAATATCGTTTCTGCCTTTTTTTTTCATCTACCAAAATGGGAGAGGAAATGTAGTTTATATACTTGCCAATCAGGGTTGAAAGACTGATTTTTTTGACCTTAGGCCGACCTAGGAAGATTATTTTCCAATTTGCAAACATAAAGACCCGAGACCCAAAAGAGACCGGGCCCAAAAATAGGGCCAGGGACCAAGGCGCTGGGTGCCATGGTCCTGGGGGACTAGGGCATTGGGCACCATGGTCCTGAAGGACCAGGGCGCTGGGCACCATGGTCCCACCTCCAAGGATACCAGGGTGCAAGGAGGATCAGGCCAGGGTGCTAAAAAATGCAGTTTTTGATGTCATGAACAAGTTTCGGGGTCTCCATTCAGGTTCAGTGTTGCGCCGCCATTGTGAAGACCCAAATGTAGTCAAAATTGGAAGTGTCACAATTTTAGGACGCTACACCTTCCTAATGGTCTTGTTATGCTTTCAAAATCCTTTGGAATGATTTTCTATAATCCATTATGCTTCACTGCATCCTGCTATGTTATTGTGTAAATTTGGTGTCTTTCTATGTAAGCCCGTGTGAAGGAGGTGCTGAGATTTGTTGTGGAATCTCATTTGTATGACTTGGTGATTTAGTTTCATGACTTTTTCTACCCCTTTTTTTTCCTCCCACACCTTCTGGGAGAGTCATTTGTTCATTTAGCAAGCCTACGTACGATTTGAGAAATTTTTATCACATATATTGTCTATTTTCATTTATTTTTGCTCTCTGAACCAGATGTGCTAATGTTTGGCACATATGCACTAATGTTCACCATGTATGCACTAGGGAATGCTCCCTATGTGCAAAATTTATCTCCCAGATGTGTCAGTCTAGGATTTTGATGTGCTGAAAGATAACATGGATGCACTAACATAATGCTTCTCTGTGCAACTCTAGGTCATGGAAGCACTAATATGCACCATGTATGCAGTGAACTATTCTATACTATCTAGTTTGATAGTCTTATCCATTTTGATCACTTTTCTAGATTTTGTGCTTTTACCAGAGGCTCTATGTGATTGTTTTGGATTCTTAGAGAGGTCCTTTGATGTTGTACAACTCCTTTCATGATTTTTTATGGCTTTGGTAGGATGATTTGTGCCTTACCATAGAGGGTTGTTCATATGTGATGCATATCTCCAGCACAAGGATGAAAGCCTTGCTATTGAGGAGTGAGTATGAGAGCTCTGATTATACTTCACTATTAAGGATTGTTATTATTTTTGGATTATCTTTTGATCTCATGTACTTGCCTTGGTCCATTATTGTATTGATTTGGTGGAGGCTCTTTCTTTTCTTATGAGTGTATGTTTCCTTTTATGTTTCAGTTTGTATTAGTGATGTCGTGACTATATTTATGTTATTAGAGAGCCTTCATGATGTTGATGTGATGTTATTCTGGTTATGTTTTTACCCTAAGGTATTGGTCTATGATTAGGGAGAGTGGGCTCTTGCATGTGTAGGACTAGAGTCATGAGAAATAGATCTCTAGGAAGGGGTCTAGACCATATGGAAGCACATAAAGAATTTTTCCTTTGTAACTACAAGTGATAACCTTAATAAATTGATTACTAGGTTAGCTAATTAGGATTCACTTAATCAAGATAATGAATTTGAGTTTATGCCCTAATGGAGAGTCTCAGGGAGGTTGTTTTGGGATCGAAGATTGGGAAGATCATTGGTGTGGTGAATTGTCATCCCTTGTTTGGCTCCAAGGTTGAGGCGGATTCCATATGAGGCTAGTATGTGATGACACTCCTTCCCTACATATGTCCTTTATCCTTATACCTTGATTTTTTATTATTCCTTTAGGAGTTTATTGATTTATCATTAGCCTTGTGATGTGATTTGATGAACATTGTTATGGTTGTTATCCTGTGGATGTCTTGTTGAGTTCCCTATTTGTTAGGTGTCAACCTAGGTCTTGAGTGTGAGTTGGAACCCCATGTCATCTCCTAGCATGGGGGGTTGGTTCCTATTTGGTTCCACATGATCGAGTGGTTTGATGCCTTCTTCCATTGGGATGTTCTTCATTGGATGGTAGCATGCATGGATATGTATTCTATGATTCTTCATTATGCAGATAGATGTGGACTTGAATTCCATGTATTGAGATAGTTATTTGTATCATGATGACATTGTAAATGTAGAAGAGACTATGTACTTGAACCATGTATACTTATCTATAGGACAAGATGATGTAGAGACTATGATCTTGTAATGGAATAGGATTATGTATTCATTGTATGCTTCATTTGTAAGAATTTTCATTATGTTAAGATTGAGATCTTATGTTGGATTAGGCAATTGGATGATTCGATTATGTGCATTCTTTTTGTATCAAATGATTCTTGAATTGGTCTAGTAGCATGAGATCCTAATTAGAAAGAAGATTGATACTTGTTGTTATAATCTTGCATATGTTTGTAGACAGTAACTTGATGAAATGTGTAATGATTACTCTTAAGGAACTATTTTGGTTACATTTGTAGGAAAATAATATATATATATATATATATATATGATGTGATAGATGAATAATGGAAAGATATGGAAATTAGGAACATTTGATTTGGTGCTTTAAAATGAACTTAGAAAGTTAATGGGGTTATGTAGATAGGCCTTTGATAACTCATAATCTCATGGTAGGAAGACAATAAATGAGTAGAACTTAAATGAAATGGATATTAATGAATTCTTGATATGGATGTGCTAATGTGTTGTTTCTTGTAAGTAGTGATGTTGAAATAACCTAGGGAGAGAGTAAATAGATGTATGTATGTTTTGAGATGAAAATTATTATGATATTATTTTTGCTTGCGATATATGTTGCTATGATATATGTAATGCCCCACTAGGAAACCCTGAAGGGAAAAAGCTAAAACACAAAAATAGAGTGCAAATATTTATTTATTTTTAAAATTAAACACAACACAATGATACAACGAGTTATCATGAGATTAGATAACACATCCGAAGACTAAACAATACCTAAGTGTCCCAATGTAATTACTTAATTTAACATCTAACTCAACTCTCGATATTTGATCCAGTTAGGCAAGTTAACTTAATTACATGTTATTACTTAAAACATGGATATAATTTGTTCAGTAAATTAAATTTATAGATAATAGGACATGTTCATCCATTAGAGTTAAAATTAAGTAACATGATGAGTTTATCCATTAAGGTTAAAATATAAATGGCATAATGAGGTTCACCCATTAGAGTTAAAGCTATGGTTAACATGATTAAGTTCATCCAATAAATTTTAACCATTCATTACATTCAATCTTACATTAAACATATGCCATGCATCTAATTTCATATCATACTTTAGCTTCATAATAAACTAATGAATACTTCCCATGCCTACTTAATTGCGCTATCAATAACTGAATATATTTCATTAATCAAATCTACATTCTCTGATGATCCTAATTACTGCATTAAATAAAATGACTACATACATGCATTTATGATTATCTTCATCTAATCCCCATTATACATTTTAACATAAAGAATCCATACATGCCAAATTAAAAGAAAACACAAAAATGTAAAAACACCATATAACACTGAAATGATCTTGGAGTTTGCCCTTAGTGGGCCACATCTCTGGGTCTACTCAACTGCAAGACCCATTTGATACCTAATCAATAGTGAAGAATACATAAGGTTCACATCATTTACAATCCTGCCATCAAGGCGAACATAACCAATAATGCATACGACTAATTTGGTCAAATCAATACATGAATGATCCTTGAATAGGAAAGGATCCAATTGAACATAATAAGAAGCAATAATAATAGATCAACTGGAGCATCCACGAAACTAAATCTTTGCAATCCATCATAAGCATCCCATGGTCTAACATGAAAATCAGGTTCTCACAAGGGCAATAAACATCTAGATGACTCCACAACCGTCCTCCTATCAAAGGCAACACAACCACATACTAGAAAAAAAAATCAACAAACTCCTAAAACCCAGGAATACACAAGGTCAAGCAACCAGAGTTCAATATGGTAGGAACACCCATTTGATCAAACTAAACTTCATACGAGGTGCACTGATTGATGGTACTTTAACTAGAGACCTAAACAACTATGGTCAACCACGAATCAACATTAGACACCCGCATAAAGGACATTACCAGTTACAACACCATCACAAGAAAATAGTCAAAACTCAAGATTAAGGACATAAGCGGGTACCCAAATCAATCATATGACAGGGTCCAACAAACAAAATCAAAGACTTGTCATTTATTAACCAAATGCGAATACAGAAAATTAAACATGCATAGGCATAGATTGGAAAAGACAATCTTATTTCTTATTGTTTACACCCAACAATTGATCCAATTTTCTAAATGATCTAAGTTGATTGCAGTTTGTTTACCTTATCTAGGTACAAGTTGTTCATGGTTTTTGTATCTCGATAAGATCATATGCATCATAACATAACATAATTATTTCATCGTGAGATTTAAACCAAATTCACATGAATATAATTAACTAACCATTAATCAACTAAATATGATATTTATTGTTCAAAATAAAATATCATTCTTATTCTTTTTCAAAAAGAAAAACCATTCTCATATCTCCAAAACCATCATATACTTTCCAAAAATGGAAATATACATATAAAGAAACAAAAGAAAAAGATAAACATTTCCCAATGAAATATAATTTCCCTTGCATATATTAAAACAAATATATGATCTAAATATATAAATTAGTATATATATCTCTATATATACCTAAATTAATAAATTAATGACTGAACAATAATTATTATATATTTGAAAATATACGCTAATTAACAATCAAAAATTATTATATAATTAATAATATGTATTAATATATAAATTATAGAGATTAACATATATTTAATAATATACATTAATTAATAATTAATAAAATATATTAATTAAAATTTAATAATAATAAAACATTTCTAAAAAAAATAAAACTTAAATTTAATAAAAAAAAATAATAGTTTTAACAGCCACACGGTTTCTATCATTTCTCAAAAACCCAGAACTTAATTTCTACAAAATTTCTACAAAATTTAGAATGTAAAGTCACCAAAAAACTCAAAAACTTTCGTAGAAACCCAGTTTGTAAATCTGGAGATATCATTAACATTCTAAAATAGCATAATAAAAACTTCTATGGGGATTTCATTTTGGAACAAAATTTGGCAGCATAACAACATGTCAGGGGTTTCCTATCCATTTCACTTTTCCCCAAATTTAAAAAAATGGAAACTAATTAAATACTGGTAAAAAGTAATTCAACGAGTCCAGAATTCTGTGACAACATAGAGAGGGCAAAATACCAGTAAGAATTTTTTTTTTAAAATTCATAGGGCCAAATTGGTTGAAACTATCAAATTAATTCTAACTACAAAGGAATGGGAAGAGGAAAAATATAACTCTATTCCGCATTCCTCCAAAATGAAACTACCAGAAGAAACACATAGGCTTGAAGCACAAGAGGGTGATTCTGGAAAAAATTTTCCAGCATAAATGCTATGATTGAAACTTGAAAACTAATCATTTTCTCATAAACAAAATCAAACATGAAAACAAAACCCAACTAGAAATTGGAGACACAACAATATCATATTTCTTTTTTTCTTTTTTTATGAAAGCACACAAGAAAATACAGAGGGAGGAAGAAATATTTGATCTAATTTTTTTTTTTTAAAAGTGAAACTAGACAGAAGCTATCCAACTTGTGAAGCTTTCCTAGAAGATCTTGTGGAAGAGGTCAGCCCTACAACCAAACTCCCATGCCCATCCTTCCTTCCAACCAACCTCTGATTATTACTTCCCCAACATGCATCCAAGAAATAATTTTTATTTTTTTTCCCACAGTCCGTTGTCTCCTTCCTTGAACTCACAAGCATTAAAAAAAATAGAAAAATATGCAACCTAATCTTTTTTAGGTTTTCCAACTCAATATTTTCTAATAATTGTGATATTTAATTAAAAAAAAGAAATTCTTTTTCAAATTAGAAAAATAAAAAATTGCTTTTCTCTCCCTCATGTAATTTCTAAATTTTCCCAATTAACACTACTTAACATTTTTATTTCAAAATAATACAAGGGTAATATATTTTTTTACTAAATTTATATAGGAGTTAGAATGCAAAGTCACCAAGAAACTCAAAAACTTTCATACAAACCTAGTTTGTAAATTTGGAGATATCGTTGACATTCTGAAACAGCATAATAAAAACTTCTACAGGGGTTACATTTTGGAACAAAATTTGGCAGCATAAAAACATGTCAGGGGTTTCCTGTCCATTTCATTTTTTCCCAAATTTTAAAAAATGGAAACTAATTAAATGCTGGCAAAAAATAATTCAACGAGTCCAAAATTCTATGACAACATAAAGAGGGCAAAATACTAGTAAGAATTTTTAAAAAAAAAAATCATAGGGCCAAATTTGCTAAAACTATCAAATTAATTCTGGCTACAAAGGAATGGGAAGAGGAAAAATATAACTCTATTCCACATTCCTGCAAAATGAAACTACCAGAAGAAACACATAGGCTGGAAGCACAGGAGGGTGATTCTGGCAAAATTTTGTCAGCATAAACATTGTGATTTAAACTTGAAAACTAATCATTTTCTCATAAACAAAATCAAACATGAAAACAAAAACAAACGAGAAATTGGAGACAACCATATCATATTTTATTTTTTAAATAAAAGCACACAAGAAAATACAGAGGGAGGAAGAAATATTTGATCCAATATATATTTTTTTTTATGAAACCAGGCAGAAGCTATCCAACCTGTGAAGCTTTCCTGGAAGATCTTGTGGAAGAGGTCAGCTATACAACTAGACTCTCATGCCCATCCTTCCTTCCAACCCACCTCTGATTCTTATTTCCCCAACATGCATCCAAGAAATTATTTTTTTCTTTCCCACAGTCTGCCACCTCCTTCCCGTGAACTTATAGGCATTAAAAAATATAGAAAAATATGCAACCTAATCTTTTTTAGTTTTTCCAGCCCAATATTTTCCAATAATTATGATATTTAATAAAAAAAAAAATGTAGTTCTTTTTCAAATTAGAAAAATCAAAAATTGTTTTTCTCTCCCTCATGTAATTTCTAATTTTTCCCAATTAACACTACTTAACATTTTTATTTCAAAATAATATGAGGGTAATATTTTTTTTTTTATTAAAATAAAATCCCAAATTCATTTTTTTTCTTAAACTATATCCAACATATTTTAAACTCGCTTCTCTAATTAAATTGATTTTCTTAAATAATTAAAATCAACCTTTCTATTTTTAAAAAGGCAAAGAGATTAAATTAATTCTATTTCAAATTAATTTGAATCTTTACTTTCCAAAAGCATAACTAAGTAAATTAATCCATTAAAATTAACAGTTTAATTACACTAGCTACCAATTTGAATTGAGCAATTCTAAATAACGATTAATCGCATAAAGGGAACCTATTTAATTTAGTCCCTTAATTTTTAATGCATAACACAACTTAATCAAATAAAATAAAAAGGATTAACTACTCAATTTAACCACACACATAAAACATGCAATCCAAGAAAGCCAAACAAACAGATGACCTGCATACCCAACCAAAGGAATATTGACAGACGACCAACGATGCTCACTTGAGCACGACTAGGGTCACATGAGGTTCTCCTGATCACCTAATCCAATTTTCTAACAGTTAGTGAGGAGCACTCAAACCTGTGAATCCAGGTGAAGATGAACCTCGCACGCATGCAGTACTATACCTACAATCTCCAAGATTAAAATCTGATTAGGGTAGGGGTACTACATTCTCCCCACCAAATTCTGACTTACTCCTAGTTGTAAGGCTAGTCGGAGAACATGTCACACGCATTAGCCTTGAAACTCATTCAACAAATATCAAATTGCACATAGGAATGTTTCCACAAATAAATCAGACATTATTGCTAAATCCTCTACGAATTCCATAATCCATTGGCAAGATACATCTAGATCCATACATTTCTTAAAATATTCTAGGAACTATCTACAATCATTGTAGAGAAACAAGAATTTTCTTCCTTTCATTACACCAAATTAGCACATTGCAAAGAGGTAAGCAACAATTACCATACTCATCTAACAAATATGACAAGAAAACATGGCATCAGATAAATTTCTTTTACCAATCCATCCTCATCATAAAATTTTGTCGCATAGAACTAGCTTTAAATTTTAAATTCTACAACCAAGTTAGCTTCCAATAAATAAGAGCAATATATAGTACATAATTGTTTACACTTGTCAGGCATATAAGAACCTTTCCAATGACTATGTCCCATAACATAGTGACAAGATAACACAATTTTACACCATTATTACACATAATAACCATCCACATAACTGGAATGCACAACTCAAAAGGCCACATGTGAGCATGTCTAATGCTCAGTCATAGATAGTATGCATAATCAACATCTCTATGCCTGATCTCAGAACAAAATAACATGATCATAAATATCCAACATCTCACTCAAAGGCTTGATGGTGCTAGGGCACACCATAGCGGTGCTACCTTCCATACAAGACCTTTGTGAACATCCCTTGTTGAGTAAGGTGGTTAGCCTCCAAGAGATAGTCACCACACATAGGTAGGTAGTGGGTCCTAGCTACATCACAGCCTCACATACCCCCATCCTCAAGGTTCCCTACATCTATTTCCTTGTATACACTCAAGGAATTCACATTTCAACACCAGACTAGCATATTAAAACAATAAGGATAAAGCAGTTTAGCCACCAAAGTACAGAAGAATAAAGATAATAATCCTCAATTCCAATAGTAAGGCAAAAAAATAATCTGAAATTGCAACACCAAATCAAGTAAGAAAAAGATCGCAAGATCATCGCTAAACCTTCAAAGTCAAAATAAAGTAAATTACTAGTCCACAAGGGAATAAATAAGAATATCATAATTGCACATAACATCACTATGTGACTAGCATTTATCCACCAATGAGGAAGGAAGGAAAAATTGTCTAGCTATCACAGTAGCTCATCATGTGGTGTGGCCTATTCATACATCTGAATGGCATGGCAGTGTGCACCTCGACATCACCCTGCATCACATCTTCATGCGGCATGGCAATACTCCAAGCAGAGAAGACACACAATGGACATATCTCGCATCGTAGTGTACGTCATGGGAAAAAAAACATGCGTAGGTCACATCTCACATAGTGACATACCTCACAGGATACTTGTTGTAAGCTAGAGGTATACATGGCTAAGGTCCACCTACAGGTCTACCAACACCTACTAACTAGCAGCTCATGTGGATAAACCTACCTTTCATGAAGACAAGGAAAAAGATCCTCCAAGATACACCATTACTATGCTCAAGAACTGCCAACAATATGCTGAAATAAAAGAGAGGAATAGGTTGGCACACATAAACCTAATAAGTAGATTCATCAAAAGGGAAAGTATTAAGTACACCTTTAATACATTTTCATTGTATAACTATATTTTCCTCGAACTAGAGAAGCTAAAGTCGCTTCACACCAACATTACTCATACATCGATCCATACTATTCAAGGAATGGTGACTTCTAATACTACCCCTTAACATATTGAATTACCAACAACCCAAGGTTTGGTATTCAATAGGGAAACAAATAAGCAACATCACATAAATAGTATGGTTTCCCATACCCATAAGCAAACATATCCTCCATGGTTGATTACTTCACCATCCCATGGGCACATATAGCAAGCATGAGTTTCTTACATTACACAAAGAAAGCACCAGTACTGGTTTAGTCACATTTACGGGGAGTACTTTTCAGTGCACTATCATCTACTCAAGGAAGGTTTTAATTATGCTTTCCACATAAATAACTGAATAAAGTTTACTCTAGACAAGTACTGAAATTCTTCTTAACCATTCAAAGTTAAATAAGGAAATAACATCATTCCAATATCTTTTCTAAATCCATTAAGCATTCACAACCACATTACTAACTATGCAAATTTCATTATGAAGCTCAAGACTTTCATCTTTCCATAAAAAGTCAAAAATGCAAAAAGTACAATTTCACATGTTTTATAAACACACTATTTAAATCAATGCATTCTTTAGTAGCATTTCTAAAAATCTAATAATCTAGGAAAAGAGGAGGAAAAAGAGAGTTTGATAACCAATCTATTTCATACATGGACACAAGATCACACAACATTATAAAATTTCTCACTATGAGTCTATCATCTTAATTGTATGGTTTTCATTTCACTACCATTTAGAAGAATGCCAATAGGCCTAACATGACATTTCCAATTATTATGGTTGCAACAGAATGTTCTAGTTTTCCAAACCAGAAATCAAGTCAGACAATCTTTTCGATAATACAAGACTTCTTGCAAACACTCACTGCTTTAATTCAATACCAAACATATCATAATCTGCACCCTTTCTTTGAAAATCTAAGGTACGATAAGAAGGTAAAAGAGGTGCTAGCAACTAAATAATACATAATTAATGCATGCACATCAAACAAGCTTTTCATTTGCACTTTCTAATCATAATAATACAATTATATATATATATGTCCAAAAGCAAGTTCAATGTAGCATTGTAAAATAGGTCCTTAATCAAATTGGTTTAATGAAACACATAAAACAATCTTTCATGAAACACATTAATACACTCTCGAAGCTACTATAACATGTTCCCTTTTTATCCATCTTTTACAAACAAAGCAATTTCACATAACAACTATTCACATATTAATGCACATTACTTAAGATAGAATTTAATTATGTTACTCCTACAATACACATGAAGAATTTTTAATGTAAACATATAATTTTCTCTCAATAACCAATATGAACTTTCAAGCCCATAGCCCTTTTATTATCTAAAAACACAGAGGTGTCATAACGCTCACACAAGGGTTCAAGAAGTCAGAACCTTTCTCTCGCAATAAGAAAACTCATATAAGAGATAATTACACATATCACAAACATTTTAATTTCTAGAGAGAAAGAAGAGGAAGGGTGGTAATCATTCAGTTTGCTACATGTTGGTGTCTGTTTTATCGTCTACCAAACATTAGGATAGGATACTCGAAGGTATTCTATCCTCTTTTGAAAAATCACTACTGATTCTAAGGTCTATATGTGCGAACAAGTGACTTTAGTGGAATAGCTTCTTGGGTAGTGTATGCTGAAATTTTCAAAGGGGACTTACGTTTGACAAGTTTCTTGAACTGCTGGACTTAGATGGATTTAGGAATTTTAGGCTCTTCTTCTTTTTTGGGGGATTTTCTAGGATTTAGACTTTCAAAAGAAAGGGAAAAAGAGATAGGGTTTAGGAAGGCTAATCTAATCCTATGAATTCTAGAGACGGTATCAACTAGATGCTTTCGAGAAACCAAACCTTGCTTCACCACACTAGGGACAACTACACAAGGCCGGTGCAATCGTCAATGGGTTGTACTTATGATCGAGATGTTGGGATGCACAGGGGATGGGATCAAACTAACTTTGCACGGTAGAATGGAAATCATCCATTTACCAAAAGTATGAGTGGAAATACACCATCAATTGATACTTATCAAATCCTTCATTCAAATTAACAACAATGAAAGCGAATCTAAATTATTTCTAACTAAGTGTTGAGGCAATCGAAACCATGCAAATCATTCAAATAATAGAGATTACAAAGCAGTGCACATGCAATATATTATCTAGAAATGACCTTAAGCAACAATACATCAAAAACCTCACCCTTTTCAAATGAGGGGAGGCAACCTTATATAGTTTCTCAAAAATAAATGAATGGCCGAGATCAAACAATGATCAAGGGCCAGGATTGAAAGTCCTAAATCCTAATTAGGGTTTCCCAAAATACTATCAGTTCAAGCAAATGAAAGAGTGATAAGTGGTGCAGTTACTAATTTTATTGAGGTGAGTGGCCACTTTCCTCTTTCAGAGATTCAACGTATCTGGACACCACAAGCTTGACCTCCTCCATGGTGACACTTGGCAAACCGCCAATTTGGAAGTCGATGAGATCCACATCATCGATGCATGTAGTAAGGATGCCTTCCCACTCCACTGCTTGGGTGAGGAAGTTGTCATCGATGAAGAGGAAGTTTGCAATCTTAGAAAGATCACCTTTGTTAATCATCCTTAAATCTCAGAAGAAGCTTGTTTGAATTCTGGCTCTCAGGTTCTCTTCTTGTAAATGCTTCTCCCTTAGGCTTTCCTTCTACCAGATATCTGACACCACCTGGAATAGCTTGCCCAGGACCTCTCTAACACTTGCCTCTGTCTCAAAACACTTGGTCTCAAATTCCTTCAAAACCTCAATCTGAGTGACTAGAGCATAGTACCACGTGCCGAAGTCATACCTATCTCCTATCTATATGATGCCTACATCCACTAAGCTCTTCTTTGACATGGCTTGGATAACCTTTAGGTGAGGGAGTATTTAATTCTGAATTTCATCCACTTCTTCCCAATTGGATGATAGATCCTAGATATGATCAATCAACAAAGAAGTTGCCTCATGCATCGATACTAAGTTTTCTACCATGGTGTCAATGCGTATCGCAGCATCTGAAATCCACTCCATTTCTTGAGTGTAGGATCCCTTCATCTCATCATAGTCCTTCATTGATCCCTACTAAAGAGGTTGTGGTAGAGTAGTCAGGACTTCATGGTTGAGTGAGCTAGTAAGATGGAGAACATACTTCCTCCACTATTGGTTCTCTTCTTCCACTTTCTTCCTCTTTTCTTTCTCATGAGCCAGCCTTGTCTTTAGAACATTATAGGAGTCATCAAAATATTGGATCTCTTGGTCCTAGGTAGGCTTACCCATCTCTATGGTGGTGATCTTGTAGTCATCTGTGGTGACATTGTCCCTAGTCTTCCCTTCTTTGGGCACTGCTATCTGGACTATCTTGAATCTAGCACTGTCTCTCTAAATCAAGGAGAACTTCCTGGCTGGTTTGGGTGGTTTAGCTGCAATGGGCTCATTCACCTTCTCCCAAAATGCTGCGATAGCCTCCTTGGCTAAGTGGACCCCCTTGGGAACCTTAGCCTTTATCCTTGCTCTCAGCCAATCAAGAATGGTCGATTATTCTATAGTGTTCCGATCAAACTCATCGTCTACTTCTCCTGGATTCGCTGGTATGCCATCTAAGAAAATTATATAGGCTTCATCCTGCCCCCTATCTGGAGTTTAGAAGACCTTCTCCACCACCTCCTCAATTGGCTAGGAAAGCACTCTTACTTCATCATCACTCACATAGATGTTCATCTCTTGTTCCCCAATTGTATTATGATCAGGTCCAATGGAAGCAACACTTAGGATGGAGTGACTTTCACTGGATTCTCTTCTCTCAACCACAACACTTTTCCCTATGCACTTTGTAGAGCTTCCACCCAACTCCTTTCTCTTTCAAGATCCAACACTTTTTAGATTCAGAGCATCATCGGTGGAGGTACAAGGGTGGATGGACATAGTATCATCCACTCCCATTAATTCATAAGTTAGAACCATACCTTTGGCCTACAACTATTTTGTCTTTTCAGATGCCCACCATCTTGAGTACTCAACCGATGACCTCATGTGGTCTGTTAGATCTGATTTTTCTCCCTCTATCCAATCTATCAAGACTAAAGGTTCATTATTCATCTTTTCAAAACCCAGCTGCTAAAGTTCTAGGCTTTCTTCCACCTAATCGGCAACTTTGAACACTTCCATTGCTCTCACCATACTTAAAGGAATTCTTGACCAAAACCTCTTTCGAATCTTGAAACTATTGGCTGCATTAGCCAAGTAGTCTTCCAAATCTAGTCTGTGCTCAAACATTGTCCCTTCGATCTTCTTTATCCTATGGAATGGATCGAAATCTTTTCTTTCTTTGTATTGGTAAAAGGGATACCAAGCTAGTTCTTTCTCAGTGGTAGCAACAGCTTGTGATGATGGACATGTTTCTAGCCCATTACCAGTTGTAAGTGAGGATGTCCCTGCCTTCTTTTGCTTATCCCTTTGAATCACTATATACTCCACCAATTGTCTCACAACCTTAAGCAACACCACTCGGTTGGTAGGGTAAGTAGAAAGCTTGTATGGAGCACCAGAGAATCCCTAAATTTGGAGGTAAGTGAACTTTAGATATTGGATGTACCAACACCCAAACCGACCAATGAAGTCCATAGACTTTTGAGAGAGCCTCTGGTGCAGGCCACCTTGAAGGGTCCGAGTAATGTGCATCAAGAAGGCATCATTCACCCTTTTGAAATGGAACTTCTCCTCCATATGGAGCTGGGGATAGCAATCATATACTGGAAATTGGTTCTCCTTGTTCCCAACTTCTCCTCTACAAGTGAGACCTATGTACCTATAGGCCCTGGCTAAAGAATAGAACAAGTAAGAACTCATGAAGAAAGTCCTATTTGCCTCCAGATTCCTTAGCTGGCTGTCTAAACTATCGTTGATCATACGGGCCCAGTCTATCATTTTTACTAAATTGATTATTTCATTAATGAAATAATACATATAGGGTTCAAATGGAGCTCCCTAAGGATTTCCTATTATTCTATTGAGCAAGAAAATCATGTCCTTAATGGCCTCCTTGAAGTATGCTCCCACTAGGCTTTTTCTCTGGAGTTTAGAGGCACCCTTCCTTAGCTTGTCTAGCTAGGAATGATTAACTATGGCATCATATTCTTCTAGGTGATCATGGTACAGACTATCAGCTTCATCCTTGGTCATAGATATTGTGTTGTGGTACTCAGGGATCCTAAATGCTTCTCTGATGGCCTCATCACTGACATTCACCAACACTCTTCCATCAGGTGCAACAATATCCTTACTGATGAGGTTGTAGTGTTTGGCACATTCAACTACTAGTTCATTGCACTGCATGGTGGGGAGGAAGCCAGCAGCATGCACGATACCACTCTTCATCATTTTCTGCACAATGGTGGTAGGCACAAGGTTGTCCAGACCAAACATTTGCTTCTTAAACTCCCTCAGATTGATGTGTTCAAGGTTGGTGTCACTGATGTTCTTCCACTTGGAAGTCATACTTGACTCTGGAGGAGTATCTTTATCTACCTAGAACTTCATGGTGCTTAAGAACTATAGATGAATAATAACAACTTTAAGTTAGAAAAAATTATGCAGAATTATGAAAAAAAATAACGGCGCCGCGAAATGGCAAAGTGTTGGAAAAAATTTCATTTTTTCACTCTCATTACTTAGCCACAAAAGTTGAATTTTCACCTCCAGACCCTCAGCCTTGAAGCTAGTTGAAGTCACCATCAAGTGTTAAAACTTTCAAAAAAATTCATACTTAGCCAAAAAAAATTGAATTTTCACCTCCAGACCCTCAACCTTGAGGTCGGTTGAAGTTACCATGAAGTGTTAAAATTTTCAAAAACTTTCATACTTAGCCAAATAATATAATTTTATTTCTCCAAATTTTTTAAAACAAATCATTTATTAAATTCTAGAAAATATTTAGAAAATTCACAATTTTAGTTTTACCTCCGACTTG
Source organism: Cryptomeria japonica (assembly GCF_030272615.1). Lineage (NCBI taxonomy): Eukaryota > Viridiplantae > Streptophyta > Pinopsida > Cupressales > Cupressaceae > Cryptomeria > Cryptomeria japonica. The sequence continues at coordinate 609,753,825 of NC_081407.1, forward strand.
GATAGGAATAAGGCTAGACTTTTCTCCAAAATATTGAGAAATTTAGAAAAGATGTCTTTCTCCAGAAATATGTAAGCCTTCTGCCAAAGAAAATATTATACCACTTCCAGCAATATCTAGAATTTCCTCCAGATGATCTTCAAACTGACATACTTTACTAAGCTCTCCTTAGTAATTTTGAACTTCTTGATGTAATAATGAATTTGATAATGAAGTATTTGTAGACAAGTTTTAAGAAAAACCCCTAAAATCATCCAACTCATACTTCTAATTCTAAAAAAAATTTCCATTTTGATTTAAGTTTGAAGATATTCATTAATCCTTCAATATTCCCTTTCAAAAAAAACTTTCCATTTTGAATAAATATCTCAATAAATTTTTAATATTCCCTCAATATTCTAAAAACTTTCCATTTCAGATTTATTTGGAGGATTTTTTTATTTTTTTTAGATATTTCTTTATTTTGGATTTAATTTGAAATCTCTGTAGATTTTGTTGACTTTGTTTGACCTTCCATGTGTAGGTTGATTTTTTGGATTTTATCTCCATCTTTTTCAAATTTTGGCAAATTTTGCCAACCTCTCCAAGGTATGGCAGACTTTGTCTAGAACTCCTTCATGGCCTCTATTACGTGAAAAATTAACTAAGGCATTGGGGTAGACTTTGATGTTGACTCCTCCATGGCCTCCTCTACCTTAGCGAACTTTAGTGTTGACTCCTCCATGGACCCTCCTAGCCTATGGCGGACTTTACCTTAGCCTCTTCATGGCCCCTTCAACCTTGGGCGTACTTTACCTTGGCCTCTTCATGGCCCCTTCAACCTTGGGTGGACTTTATCTTGGCCTCTTCATGTCCCCGTCAACCTTGGGTGGACTTTACCTTGGCCTCTTCATGGCCCCTTCAACCTTGGGTGGACTTTACCTTGGCCTCTTCATGGCCCCTTCAACTTGGGTGGAGTTTACCTTGGCCTCTTCATGGCCCCTTCAACCCTGGGTGGACTTTACCCTAGTGCCTTCATGGTCTCCTTCTTCCTTGGGCAGACTTTTACCTTAGTACCCATGTGACCTCTATAGACTTGGGTGGACTTCAACCCTTGCTCCTCCATGGTCTCCTAAGGCATAGTGGACTTTGACCCTTGCTCCTCTATGGCCTATTCAGGTGCGGCGGACTTTAGAGTGGGCACCCATGTGACCTCCAAACTCATGGCAAACTTTAGGCAAGGTGCCCACATGGACCCCTAAGGCATGGCGGACTTAATGCATGGCTCCTTCATGGCCTCTTCAGCCTTCGTGATGGGGTTTGAACCTACAAAAACACTTCAAAACCCTTGTTAGCTAGACTTAGAAGAATTTTCAAAGAAATTTCAAAATTTCATAGTTTAATCTAATTTAACTGGATTAACTTGAAATTTGAAATCTGTGCTTAGGTAGATCATCTGCGGCATCACGCCTCCTAAAATTTAGGGATTTGGCTTTTTAAGTCCAAACTTGGAATTTTCAAGATCTGGTTGAAGCTGGTCGATGGTGCAAGTGTAAACCCTAGGTTTGCATCTCGAAAAAAGCAAAAAGCCTAAAATCTAGGGATTCAGCTTTTTTAGGTCCAAACTTGGAATTTTTGAGATTTGGTTGGAGTTGGTTGATGGTGCAAGTGTAAACCCTAGGTTTGCATCCCTAGAAAAGCAAAAAGCCTAAAATTTAGGGATTCAGCTTTTTTAGGTCAAAACTTGGAATTTTTGAGATCTGGTTGAGGTAGGTTAATATTACAAGTGTAAACCCTAGGTTCCCCTCCCGAAAAAGCAAAAAGTAGACATCCCTAAAAAATAGGAAAAACTTTCTAAAAATAGCCATATTGAGGATCGAGCTAAAAATGCCAAAAATGAAACTTCCTAAAAAATAGGAAAAAGCAAAAAAGCAAACTTTCTAAAAATAGAAAGTTGTCCAAATTCATCCAAATCAATTGCGATCTTCATCCTTTGGCCTCTCTAAGTACTCTGGTGGCATTCACACTTCAGGATCACATAACTTGTAAAAACTAACTTTCAATCATCAGGGCCTAAAATGCTCTGAACTGGACAAGGCTTGGTGAAACTGTAGCAAAAGGTCATAAGACACTAACAAAACCCTAGAAAGAAGGAAAAGAGAGGGTCCCCATTTGCAATGGGGTGATGTGTGAAAAAAAGGTCACAACATCTAGCGACTCCACAAGAGGAATGTTCTTGAATATTCCTAGGATAAAACCCATTCTGATTATTTAGAGTCAAAAATTAAATATAACTAACTTACCTACCATCTTGGAAGGGCATTCAAAAAGGAAAGAGGAATCCTAAGTTGCATCAAGATCTTTCATCCTTCAATTATAAGTGTGTGCAAAAATGCATTAATTCCTATCTCTTAAGATCATTATGACTCTTTGGTTCCATCATGGCAAGTTGCATAATTTTAAGTGCTTTGCCTTATTCCAAAACAATTCCTGGATAGAGCCTCACTGCCAGTGAGCATCCATAGCCCTAGCGAGGTTATTGCTATAATCTCATAGAGATTTCTCTACTTCTGATGATTTATTCTTTGATTTGAAGGATACACCTATAGAGATTTTCGCACACCTCAAACGCCAAATGTTTTGATTTTCTCTTCTTTTCTCTTGTTCTTTCTTGATATTCTTTTTTTTTTCTATTCACATATTTCCACACATTGCGTGTAAGTAGTGAAGCATACCATGGGCTTGAGTATTATAGTGGTGCTGAAGTAAGACTTTTGGTGAATTTTCTTATGTTTTCTTTCCATAACTTCACTGCGGGAAGTCAAAATGACTCAGAGGATTCTTAAAGTGTACAAGATATAATGATTGAAAGACTTAGTGTCAAGATACAACTGATGATTCCCTTTCTAGTCAAATGTTTATCCTAGCTTCGAGATACTTTAGAGACAATTAACCTAAAATTTTAAAAGATCTTTACAAATATTCATCAAAGGAATACCTTGAACATAGCTTAGCGGGGTCAAACCAATGTGTGCATGTTTAAGCAACATCACCTTCTCTCCAAAGGGAATCCTCCTTTATTACTAGACTAAAGCACGTAGAAGCAAGTGAAAACAACTAAGCTGGCAAAGCAAACTAAACTAAGGAAAGGAAAATGACTAAACTAGACACACAACCAAAGCAAAAACTACCCTAGCCATGTACAAATGAATTCCACCATGAAACTCAAGGCATGAAATAATGTTTCAAGAATTGCCCATTAACAGGAAAAGGAATGTCATCACCTATCAAAGTCTTTAATCTGAAATAATTCTCTCCCAGTATCTTGGCAATTTGGTATGGTCTCTTCCATAAGAAATCAAACTTGTCGTGATCCCCTTTTCATTCATAGGGTTTATCCCAATATAGGACTAGATCCGAGATCCTGAATGCTTTCATAGTGGCTCGTCTGTCAAACCATCTTTTGACTGTCCCTTGGTACTTGGCAAACTTCTCTAGGGCTTGATCTCTTTGTTCTTCTAGAAAAAGCAGTTGGGAGAGATGAACTTGGACTCGCTCTTCTGGATCCAAAAATTCTTGCATGAACTTTAGAGTCGGGATCCTTAGTTGAATAGGGAAAATCGGGTCTTGTCTGTAGACCAGGTGGTATGGGGAAGTGCCTAGAGATTTCTTAGCTCTCATTCTGTCTATCCATAGAGAAAACCTCAATTATGTATGCCAAGCTCTTGGGTTCTTATCAAGCAGATTCTTGATCACATTGAGCAAATTTTTGTTGGTTGACTCTGCCAGTCCATTACCTTGGGGGTAATAATTTGATGAGAATTTCAACCTGATGCCATAATTGAATGCCCAGTTGGAAAACTTTAGAGAAGTGAAGGCGGAGCCATTATTACACACTAGAGCATGAGGGCATCCAAATCTAGTGATAATGTTCTCTTCAAGGAACTTGATCACTGTGTTTGTCATACAGTTCTTCAATGCTTGAGCTTCAGACCACCGGGTGCAGTAATTGGTTGCTATCAGGGTGTACTTGTGCTGCATAGATGACAGTGGGTTTATCACTCCAATAAAATCTAACCCCCACATGGGGAATGGTCTTACCTTTGTGATTGGTTGTAATGGCATTGCGGGGTTCTTTTCTCTAATAGTGGCAACCTGACAAATGTGGCATGTCTTTACGTGTTCATAGGCATCCTTAAAAATAGTAGGCCAATAATATCCTACCCTTAAGATTTGAAATGAAGTGGCTTGACTCCCTCCATGGCCCATTCCAAACTTGGAATGAAAATTTTCTATTATTCTCTTGGCCTCATCGTATTTGACACATTGAAGGTATATACCTTCATGATTCTTTCTATAGAGCACTGATCCCTGGAGCATATATCGCTAGTATTTAAGTCTGAAGGCTCATTTCTATGCAGAATTCATGGGAGTGGGGTATCTATGGTATGTTAAATATGACAAGATATCATAGTACCATTCTTTCTGAGAGACATCAATCATGACATATGCCTATTGTATTAGTCCAGGTCCTTCAACTACTATAGTCTACGTTAGAGCCTACCCTCGAACTAATTTCATCAGTTGTAACTCTACATCATATTATTGGATGGTGGTGACCCACTTTCCTCACCTTTCCCCTAGTTCGTTCCACATCAGGAGTGTTTTAACTACAACATCAGGTACAATGGCAAAGATCTTACTCCTTAATATATAGTGCCTAAATTTCTTGACAGCCTTCACCAAGGTGTAAGCCTACTTTTCAACACTAGGGTATCTTAATTCTGCATCCTTGAGAGGCAAGCTCATAAAGGCTATAGCATGCTCTTCCTTTTCCTCAGTTCACTGCATGAGTATTGTGGTGCACAAATGTTCAGATGCAAAGGAGTACAAGTAGAATGGCTTAGTGTAGTTTGGACAGACCAGGACTGGCACGTCAGCTATAGCCAATTTGATTTCTTCAAATCCTTTCTTTGATGATAGTGTCCATTCCATCTTTGCACCCTTTTTCAACATCTCATTTAAAGGTTTTACTATCTTAGCAAAGCCGGTGATAAATTTTCTGACAAAATTAATCTTTCTGAAGAAAGACCTTGGCTCCTTCTAGCTAGATGGAAAACTAATCCTTGAAATAGCATCAATATGCTTAGGGTCAATCAATATGCCTTTCTTTGTGATTAGGTGTCCTAACAGTTTGCCTTTGGTGACCCCAAATATGCATTTCTTTGGGTTTAAGGAAATCCCATACCTTCAGCATCTTTGGAATATCTTCCCTAGGTCTTTAACATGACTCTCTCTTTCCTTTTAGAATATAGTAAGATCATCCATGTAGATGATTATACTCCTCCCAATTAGCTCTCTAAAGGTGATATCCATAGCTCTCTGGAATGTAGCTCCAACGTTGATTAGCCCAAAGGGTATTCTTTTGTAAGAAAATGTTCCCCATTTTGTAGTGAACGCGGTTTTCAATCTATCTTCATATTCCACAAGTACTTGATTATAACCTGAGTATCCGTCTAGAAAGGACATCATCTATGAACCATTCACAATTTGTAATACTCTGTCGAGGGATGGAAGAGGGTAATTGTCTTTTTTGGACATTTGTTGGAATGCTTGTACTTCCCTCGTGCCTTCAACTAAAACACTATCATATAATGGGGGGAAGTTATAGCCATTGATGGTGGTTGGCTAGTTCGATACTAATTGGACTTCAGGCTTAACTTGACCTTGTGGTGGTTCCACAGGGCTATTAGTAGATGCAGGTGGGAATCTCTGGCTAAGCTAGTATGATGAACCATTCTGGAATGGGGACCTGACATTTTCTAGGACCAAAGCTTGATCATATATTGTTACAGGGACAATTTCATATCCAGTCGGTAGAGCTTCTTCTGCTCCTGAATTCCTTCTCTCACTTTGGAAAATGTCTACTACTACCTAGAATTCATGGCATTGTAACTCAGAATGTTGATCAGTACTATGCAGCCTACACCATCCTGATAGTGCAGCTTCTGCTAGGAATACTTTGTCTATGAGATGACTATCTGCAACAGGTTGGTTATCCAAAGGGGATGGTACAATACCATTGTTAGGCCCACTATTCCATGTTCTCTTCTAGGGAACCTGATTATTGTTTCAGAAATTTTGATTATTTCTTTGGTAGTTCTGACCGTCTCTTTGGAAATTTTGACTGTCTCTTCCATATCCGGAAGAACCTTGTCCTGGATGTTTTCCTTGATAATTTCTTTGCATTTGGTTGTTCTGTCCTTTCAAATAGGTTACCTCTACCAATAATTTATTTACTTGATTGATTAATTCCCTCATTTCTTCTTTCTCCTCTGAGGTTCGACTGGAAGTTGTTGCATTTTGGAGGTATACCAGCTGCAACAGTGGTACTTGTGAGATAGGATTTCTAGGGTGAAGAACCAATTGATTACTGGCCATAGGAATTGGGTTCATCACTAGAGTATTCTAAGACAATGCTCTATTGATATTTTGGACTTGTCCTTGTGCCGCAGGATTTCCCAAATAGTTCAAGGGTCCTATAGCGGCACCTACTTCCAGATCATTGCTGACTGAAATAGCTAAAACATAGGCTTCTTTCAAATTGGTTGGGGGGGTGCCTTTTGTTTTTACAAACATGGAAGTGAGGCAGTTTGGGATGTTTGCTGGGGAAATCACTGGCTGAACTTGTTGGATAATTGGTGTAGAGGAGACTATAGGTGAAGTGCTTGGGACTTGAGGGGAGAGGGTTCGGAATAGATTGAAAATGTCTTCCACCTCTGGTCTTTCTTCTTCTGCTTGATTCTCTCCTTTCTCTGGCAAAACTTCTCTTTTCTTTCTAGATCTAGTGGGTAGTTCTAATTCTATGAACTCTTTGGATGAACCTTGTGTTGATCTAAGGATCTTCTAAAATTTATCTAGGGAGAAAGAACTTATGTGATCTAGCGTAGCATTTATTCTTGCTGAGGCAGTGCAAGAGCAGGTTCAGGGGCTGGATTAAATTCCTCTTGTTCTCTTTGATTTTGTGCATCGATGCAGTTAGCAATATCTTCTTCTTCTTCTAGGATGAAGCACATTCGACACCAATTAGGACAATTTCTTTTCATGGACTAGGCTAAGCTATATAACTCAGTGATGATGTCTTCTTGTTCATTGTTGAAGCTCAAATCTAGTTGTATCACTGGTTCAGGGTCGCTTCCTAGTTTAGGAGGATTGATGGGTAGACCCATCTCTCACCATGTTAGTGGACTGGGAAGAAAATTGTAGGATTTCTTTTAGAACTTGCTTGTGAAGGATAGAAATCCTTTGTCTCTCTAGATTTTCTTTGATCATAGTCTCTATTTGTCTTCCCTTTTCTCCTTCTTTGGCAACCACATGACTTACTTGCCTGAACTGAGAGTAATTTACTTTGGACTTCCAAGCAACTACTCGCAATTGATCTATAATGCAGGACTGACTTAGTCCTTGTTCAGGTTGTTCAAGAGGTAGATTGAATGGAAATTCATGTGGCAATACCATGCTGCCTCATATCTACTATCTAGAATAGATTACTTTAGCTAGTAAAAACTTGACGATGATCAAGTCCTTTTATGTTGCACTTGAGAGGAGGGTTAAAAGCTCTTAAAATTACTCCCTCAAGCATAAATTGATAGAATCTAGATGTTAATTGTTCAAAAGCTACAAGTATTACTCATTTTGATCAAGCCCCTCCTTCTAGCACCATTTTATGTTGGTGTATATTTTATCATCTACCTAACATTAGGATAGGATACCCAAAGGTATTCTATCCTCTCCTAAAAAATCACTACTGATTCCAAGGTCTATATGTGCAAACAAGCAACTTGAGTGGAATAGCTTCTTGGGTAGTGTATGCTGAAATTTTCAAGGGGGACTTATGTTTGACAAGTATTCTTGAACTACTGGACTTAGATGGATTTAGCAATTTTAGGCTCTTCTTCTTTTTTTGGGGATTTTCTTGGATTTAGACTTTCAAAAGAAAGGGAAAAAGAGATAGGGTTCAGGAAGGCTAATCTAATCCTTTGAATTCTGGAGATGGTATCACTGGATGCTTTCGAGAAACCAAACCTTGCTTCGCCACACTAAGGACAACTACATAAGGTTGGTGCAATCTTCAATGGGCTGTGCTTATTATTGAGATGTTGGGATGCATAGGGGATGGGCTCAGACTAACTTTGCACGGTAGAATGGAAATCATCCATTTACCAAAAGTATGAGCAGAAATACACCATCAATTGATACTTATCAAATCCTTCATTCAAATTAACAACAATGAAAGAAAATCTAAATTATTTCTAACTAAGTGTTGAGGCAATTGAAACCATGCAAAGTATTCAAATAATAGAGATTACAAAGTAGTGCACATGCAATATATTATCTGGAAATGACCTTAAACAACAATACATCAAAAACCTCACCCTTTTCAAATGAGGGGAGGCAACCTTATATAGTTTCTCAAAAATAAATTAATGGCCAAGATCAAATAGTGATCAAGGGCTAGGATTGAAAGTCCTAAACCCTAATTAGGGTTTCCCAAAATACGATCAGTTCAAGCAAATGAAAGAGTGACAAATGGCACAGCTACTAATTTTACTGAGGTGAGTGGCTACTTTCCTCGTTCAGAGATTCAACGTATCTGGACACCACGAGCTTGACCTCCTCCATGGTGACACTTGGCAAACAGCCAATTTGGAAGTCGACAAGATCCACATAATCAACGCATGTAGCAAGGATGCCTTCCCACTCCATTGCTTGGGTGAGGAAGTTGTCATCGATGGAGAAAAAGTTTGCAATCTTAGAAAGATCACCTTTGTTAATGGTCTGCATGATGCCTACATCCACTAAGCTCTTCTTTGACATGCCTCAGATAACCTTTGAGTGAGGGAGTATTTCATTCTGAATTTCATCCACTTCTTCCCAATTGGATGATAGATCCTGGATACAATCAATCAACAAAGAAGTTTCCTCATGCGCTGATACTAAGTTTTCTACTAGGGTGTCAGTGCATATCACAACATCTTAAATCAACTCCTTTTCTTGAGTTTATGATCTCTTCATCTCATCATAGTCCTTCATTGATCCCTGCTGAAGAGGCTATGGTGGAGTAGCTAGGACTTCATGGTTGAGCGGGATGGTAAGATGGACAACATACTTCCTCCAATGTTGGTTCTCGTCTTCCACTTTCTTCCTCTTTTCTTTCTCATGAGCCAGCCTTGTCTTTAGAACATTATAGGAGTCATCAAAATATTGGATCTCCTGGTCCTAGGTAGGCTTAGCCATCTCTATGGTGGTGATCTTCTACTCATCTACAGTGACATTGTCCCTATTCTTCCCTTCTTTGGGCACTGCTATCTAGACTGTCCTAAATCTGGCACTCTCTCTGAATCAGGGAGAACATCCTAGCTGGTTTGGGTGGTTTATCTACGGCGGGCTCATTCACCTTCTCTAGGAATGTTGCGGTAGCCTCCTCGGCTAAGTGGACCTCCTTGGGAAGCTTGGCCTTTATCCTTTCTCTCAGCCAATTAGGAATGATCAATTTTTCTATAGTGTTCTGATCAAACTCATCATCTTCTTCTCCTAGGTTCGCTGGAATGCCATCCAATAAAATTATAGGGGCTTCATCCTGCCCCCTGTCTAGAGTTCAAAAGACCTTCTCCACCACCTCCTCAATTGGATAGGAAAGCACTCTTACTTCATCATCACTCACATAGATGTTCATCTCTTGTTCCCCAATTGTACTCTGATCAAGTGCAATGGAAGCAACACTTAGGATGGAGTGACTTTCGCTAGATTCTCTTCTCTCAACCATAACCCTTTTCCCTGTGCACTTTGTAGAGCTTCCACCAAACTCCTCTCTTTTTCAAGATCCAATGCTTTCTGGATTTCGAGCATCATCAATAGAGGTACAAGGGTGGACAGACAGAGTATCATCCACTCCCATTAATTCATAAGTTAGAACCATACCTTTGGCCTTCAACTGTTTTGTCTTTTCAAATGCCCACCACCTTGAGTACTCAACCACTAACCTCATGTGGTCTGCTAGATCTCATTTTTCTCCCTCTGTCCAATCTATCAAGACTAAAGGTTCATTCTTCATCTTTTCAAAACCCAGCTGCTGATGTTCTAGGCTTTCTTCCACCTGATCGGCAACTTTGAACACTTCCATTTCTCTCACCATACTTAAAGGAATTCTTGACCAAAACCTCTTCCGGATCTCGAAACTATCGACTGCATTAGCCCAGTAGTCTTCCAGATCTAGTCTGTGCTCAAACGTTATCCGTTTGATCTTTTTTATCCTATGGAATGGATCAAAATATTTTCTTTCTTTCCATTGGTAAAAGGGATACCAGGCTAGTTCTTTCTCAGTGGTAGCTGCAACTTGTGATGATGGACATGTTTCTAGCCCACTACCAATTGTAAGTGAGGATGTCCCTACCTTCTTCTACTTATTGCTTTGAATCACTATATACTCCTCCAATTGTCTCACAACCTCGAGCAACACCACTCGGTTGGTAGGGTAAGCTAGAAGCTTGTATGGAGGACCAGAGAATCCCTGAATTCAAAGGTAAGTGAACTTTGGATATTGGATGTACCAACATCCAAACCAACTGATGAAGTCCATAGACTCTTGAGAGAGCCTCTACTGTAGGCCACCTTGAAGGGTCCAGGTAATATGCCTCAGGAAGGCATCATTCATCCTTTTGAAATGGAACTTCTCCTCCATATGGAGCTGGGGATAGCAATCATATACCAAAAATTGGTTCTCCTTGTTCCCAACTTCTCCTCTACAAGTGAGACCTTTGTACCTATAGGCCCTGGCTAAAGAATAGAACAAGTAAAAACTCATGAAGAAAGTCTTATTTGCCTCCAGATTCCTTAGCTGGTTGTCTAAACTGTCACTAATCATATTGGCCCAGTCTATCATTTTTACTCCATTGATTATTTCATTAATGAAATAATACATCTAGGGTTAAAATGGAGCTCCCTAAGGATTTCCTATTATTCTATTGAGAAAGACAATCATGTCCCCAATGTCCTCCTTGAAGTATGCTCTCACTAGGCTTTTTCTCTGGAGTTTAGAGGCGCCCTTCCTTGGCTTGTCTAGCCAGGAATGATTAACTATGGCATCATATTCTTCCAAGTGATCATGGTATAGACTATCAACTTTGTCCTTGGTCATAGATATTGTGTTGTGGTACTCAGGGATCCTAAAGGCTTCTCTGATGGCCTCATTACTTACATTCGCCAACACTCTTCCATCAGGTGCAACAATATCCTTACTAATGGGGTTGTAGTGTTTGGCACATTCAACTACTAGTTCATTCCACTACATGGTGGGGAGGAAGCTAGCAGCATGCACGATACCACTCTTCATCATTTTCTACGCAATGGTGGTAGGCACAAGGTTGTCCAGACCAAACATTTTCTTCTTAAACTCCCTCAAATTGATGTGTCCGAGGTTGGTGTCGCTGATGTTCATCCACTTGGAAGTCATCCTTGACTTTGGAGGAGCATCTTTATCTACCTAGAACTTCATGGTGCTTAAGACTTGCAGATGAATGATAAAAACTTTAAGTTAGAAAAAATTTTGCAGAATTTCGAAAAAAAATAATGGGGCCACGAAATGGCTAAGTGTTAGAAAAAATTTCATTTTTTCACACTCATTACTTAGCCACAAAAGTTGAATTTTCACCTCTAGACCCTTAGCCTTGAAGTTGGTTGAAGTCACCATCAAGTTTTAAAACTTTCAAAAAATTTCATACTTCGCCAAAAAAAACTGAATTTTCACCTCCAGACCCTCAACCTTGAGGTCAGTTGAAGTTACCATCAAGTGTTAAAATTTTCAAAAACTTTCATACTTAACCAAAAAATATAGTTTTATTTCTCCAAAATTTTTTAAACAAATCATTTATTAAATTCCAGAAAATATTCAAAAAATTCACAATTTTAGTTTTACCACCGACTTGGATAGGAATAAGGCTAGACTTTTCTCCAAAATATTGAGAAAATTCAAAAAAGATGCCTTTCTCCAGAAATCTGTAAGCTTTCTGCCAAAGAAAATATTATCCCACTTCCAGCAATATCTAGAATTTCCTTCAGATGATCTTCAAACTGACATACTTTACTAAGCTCTCCTTAGTAATTTTGAACTTCTTGATGTAATAATGAATTTGATAATGAAGTATTTGTAGACAAGTTTTAAGAAAAACCCCTAAAATCATCCAACTCATACTTCTAATTCTAAAAAAACTTTCCATTTTGATTTAAGTTTGAAGATATTCATTAATCCTCCAATATTCCCTTTCAAAAAAAACTTTCCATTTTGAATAAATATCTCAATAAATTTTTAATATTCCCTCAATATTCTAAAAACTTTCCATTTTGGATTTATTCGGAGGATTTTTTTATTTATTTAGATATTTCTTCATTTTGGATTTAATTTGAAATCTTTGTGGATTTTGTTGACTTTGTTTGACCTTCCATGTGTAGGTTGATTTTTCGGATTTTATCTCCATCTTTTTCAAATTTTGGTGAATTTTGCCAACCTCTCCAAGGTATGGCGGACTTTGTCTAGAACTCCTTTGTGGCCTTTATTACATGAAAAATTGACTAAGGCATTGGGGTGGACTTTGATGTTGACTCCTCCATGGCCTCCTTTACCTTGGCGGACTTTGGTGTTGACTTCTCCAGGGACCCTCCTAGCCTATGGCGGACTTTACCTTGGCCTCTTCATGGCCCCTTCAACCTTGGCCAGACTTTAACTTGGCCTCTTCATAGCCCCTTCAACCTTGGGCAGACTTTACCTTGGCCTCTTCATGGCCCCTTCAACCTTGGGCAGACTTTACCTTGGCCTCTTCATGGCCCCTTCAACCTTGGGTGGACTTTACCTTGACCTCTTCATGGCCCCTTCAACCTTGGGTGGACTTTAGCTTGGCCTCTTCATGGCCCCTTCAACCCTGGGCAGACTTAACCGTGGCCTCTTCATGGCCCCTTCAACCTTGGGTGGACTTTATCTTGGCCTCTTCATGGTTCCTTCAACCTTGGGCGGACTTTACCTTGGCCTCTTCATGCCCTCCTTCTTCCTTGGGTAAACTTTATCTTGGCCTCTTCATGGCCCCTTCAACCTTGGGCAGACTTTACCTTGGCCTCTTCATGGCCCCTTCAACCTTGGGTGGAATTTACCTTGGCCTCTTCATGGCCCCTTCAACCTTGGGTGGACTTTATCTTGGCCTCTTCATGGCCCCTTCAACCTTGGGCAGACTTTACCTTAGCACCTTCATGGTCTCCTTCTTCCTTGGGCGGACTTTTACCTTAGCACCCATGTGACCTCTATAGACTTGGGCAAACTTCAACCCTTGCTCCTCCATGGTCTCCTAAGGTATAGTGGACTTTGAGCCTTGCTCCTCCATGGCCTCTTCAAGTGGGGTGGACTTTAGAGTGGGCACCCATGTGACCTCCAAACTCATGGTGGACTTTAGGCAAGGCGCCCACATGGACCCCTAAGGCATGGCGGACTTCATGCATGGCTTCTTCATGGCCTCTTCAGCCTTTGTGATGGGGTTTGAACCTGTAGAAACACTTCAAAACCCTTGTTAACCAGACTTAGAAGAATTTTCAAAGAAATTTCAAAATTTCACAGTTTAATCTAATTTAACTGGATTAACTTGAAATTTGAAATCCGTGCTTAGGTAGATCATCTGTGGCATCCCACCTCTTAAAATCTAGGGATTCAGCTTTTTTAGGTCCAAACATGGAATTTTTGAGATCTGGTCAAAGCTGGTCGATGGTGCAAGTGTAAACCCTAGGTTTGCATCCCGAAAAAAGCAAAAAGCCTAAAATCTAGAGATTCAGCTTTTTTAGGTCAAAACTTGGAATTTTTGAGATCTGGTCGAGGTAGGTCAGTATTAAAAGTGTAAACCCTAGGTTCCCCTCCCGAAAAAGCAAAAAGAAGACATCCCTAAAAAATAGGAAAAACTTTCTAAAAATAGCCATACTAAGGATCGGGCTGAAAATGCCAAAAATGAAACTTCCTAAAAATAGGAAAAAGCAAAAAAGCAAACTTTCTAAAAATAGAAAGTTCTCCAAATTCATCCAAATCAATTTTGATCTTTGTCCTTTGGCCTCTCTAAGTACTCTAGTGGTGTTCACACTTCAAGATCACATAACTTGCAAAAACTAACTTTCAATCGTTAGGGCTTGAAATGCTCTAAACTGGACAAGTCTTGGTGAAATTGTAGCAAAAGGTCATAAGACACTAACAAAACCCTAGAAAGCAAGAAAAGAGAGGGTCCCCATTTGCAATGGGGTGATGTGTGAAGAAAAGGTCACAACATTACAAAATAAGCATTCAACATTTACCATACAAGTCCTTCAAGCAAACAACACTAAGCTAGATCATAATCTTAAAACAAGCACATTTCATACTTTTAGATTCAAGACAAGTACTGACCAACCCAATGGATTAGTATAAAGAGCATAACAATCAATAAGGAAGGTACATACAACTCTCTTTCAGAATAAGAGTAATCGTAGACCAAGATATCTAGTAGGTAACAAGGCACAACTAATCATTCAAAAGCACCAACATCAAGAAGGTGAAAGCTGGGTGTGAACACACGTGTTACACACAATTAGGTTTTCTCATGAAAAGAATATGCAAAAGAACATAACATGAGTCCTTAAGATCTTCAAGATCCCACGCCTCAATCACATGCATACAAAAGGAAGACAAGCATACAACATATGGTCTATACACCTCACACCAACAAAGGGCACAAATGAAACCAAAGATCCTAGTGTTTGCAACTTGGGCTCTGATACCAAATGTAATGCCTCACCAGGAGACCTCGAAGGGAAAAAGATAAAACACAAGAATAGAGTGCAAATAATTTTTTCTAAACAAATTAAACACAATGCAATGGTACAACAAGTTATCATGAGATCAGATAACACAGCGGAAGACTAAACAATACCTAAGGAGTTTCCCAACGTGATTACTTAATTTAACATCTAACTCAACTCACGACATTTGATCCATTTAAGTAGGTTACCTTAATTACATGTTATTACTTAAAACATGGATATAATTTGTTCAGTAAATTAAATTTATAGACAATAGGATGCATTCATCCGTTAGAGTTAAAATTAGGTAACATGATGAGTTTATCCATTAAGGTTAAAATACAGATGGCATAATGAGGTTCATCCATTAGAGTTAAATATATGGTTAACATGATTAAGTTCATCCAATAAATTTTAACCATTCATTACGTTCAATCTTACATTAAACATATTCCATGCATCCAATTTCATATTGTACTTTAGCTTCATAATAAACTAATGAATACTTCCCATGCCTACTTAATTGTGCTATCAATAACTGAATATATTTCATTAATCAAATCTACATTCTCTGATGATCCTATTTATTGCATTAAATAAAATGACTACATACATGCATTTATGATTATCTTAATCTAATCCTCATTATACATTTTAACATAAAGCATCCATACATGCCAAATTAAAAGAAAACACAAAAATGTAGAAACACCACATAACACCAAAATGATCTCGAAGTTCACCCTTAGTGGGCTACATCTCCAGGTCTGCTCAACTATAAGACCCCTCTAATACTTAATCAATAGTGAAGAATACATAAGGTTCACATCATTTACAATCCTGCCATCAAGGTGAACATAACCAATAATACATACGACCACTTTGGTCAAATCAATACATGAATGATCCTTGAATAGGAAAGGATCCAACTAAACATAATAAGAAGCAAAAATAATAGATCAACTAGAGGATCTGTGAAAATAAATCTTTGCAACCCATCATAAGCATCCCATGTTCTAACATGAAAATTAGGTTCTCACGAGGGCAATAAACATCCGGACGACTCCACAACCATGTTCCTATTAAAGGAAACACAACCACATACTAGTGAACAAAATCAACGAACTCCTAAAACCCAGGAATACACAAGGTCCAGCAACTGGAGTTCAATATGGCAGGAACACCCATTTGGTCAAATTAAACTTCATACGAGGTGCACTGATTGATGATACTCTAACTAGAGACCTGACCAGCTATGGTCAACCATGAATCAACATTCAACACCTGCATAAAGGACATGACCAGTTACAACACCATCACAAGACAATAGTCAAAACTCAAGATCAAGGACATAAGCAGGTACCTAGATCAATCATACGATAGGGTCCAACAAATAAAATCAAAGACTTGTCATTTCTTAAGCAAATGCGAATACAAAAAATTAAACATGCATAGGCATAGGTTGGAAAAGACAAATGTTATTTCTTATTGTTTACACCCAACAATTGATCCAGTTTTCTAAAGGATCTAAGTTGAATGCAGTTTGTTTACCTTATCTAAGTAAAGGTCATTCATGGTTTTTATATCTCGCTAAGATCATATGCATCATAACATAATTACTTCATCATGAGTTTTAAACCAAATTCACATGAATATAATTAACTAACCATTAATCAACTAAATATGATATTTATTGTTCAAAATAAAATATCATTCTTATTCTTTTTCGAAATAAATAAACCACTCCCATATCTCCAAAACCAGCATATACTTTCCAAAAATGGAAATATACATATAAAGAAACAAAATAAATATATAAACATTTCCCAATGAAATATAATTTTCCTTTCATATATTAAAATAAATATATGATCTAAAGATATTAATTAGTATATATATCTCTATATATATACCTAAATTAATAAATTAATGACTAAACAATAATTATTATATATTTGAAAATATATGCTAATTAACAATCAATAATTAATATATAATTAATAATATATTAATATAGAAATTATCGCAATTAACATATATATTAATAATATACATTAATCAATAATTAATAATTAATATATAATTAATAAAATATATTAATTAAAATTTATAATAATAAAATATTTCTAAAAAAAAAAATTGTTTTAACAGCCACACAGTTTCTATCATTTCTCAAAAACCTAGAACTTGATTTTTACGAAATTTATACATGAGTTAGAATACAAAGTCACCAAGAAACCGAAATTTTTTTGTAAAAACACAGCTTGTAAATTTGGCGATATTGTTGACATTTTGAAACAATATAATAAAAACTTCAACAGGGGTTTCATTTTGGAACAAAATTTGGCAGCATAATAACATGACAGGGAAGAATTTTTAAACCAAAATAATTTCTTCCAGCTTAAATTTAATGGAAATAAAATATGGATTAAAGCTATGTTCAACCAGAAATTGGAAATCAAATAAAAAATTCATGAAAAGCTTTCCTGTCCATTTCATTTTTCCCCAAATTTAAAAAAATGGAAACTAATTAAATACTGGTAAAAAGCTAATTAAATACTAGTAAAAAGCAATTCAACTAGTACAGAATTTTGTGACAACACAGAGAGGGAAAAATACCAGTAAGAATTTTTAAAACAAAATTCATATGGCCAAATTGGCTGAAACTATCAAATTAATTCTAGCTATAAAGGAATGGGAAGAGGAAAAATATAACTCTATTTCGCATTCCTCCAAAATGAAACTACCAAAAGAAACACATAGCGTAGAAGAACAGGAGGGTGATTCTAAGAAAATTTCGCTAGCATAACCCCTATGATTTAAACTTAAAAACTAATCATTTTCTCATAAACAAAATCAAACATGAAAACAAAACCCTACCAGAAATTGGAGACACAACCATATCATATTTCTTTTCTTTTCTTTTTTATAAAAGCACACAAGAAAATACAAAGGGAGGAAGAAATATTTGATCTAATATTTTTTTTTTTTAAATGAAACTAGGCAGAAGCTATCCAACCTATGAATCTTTCCTAGGAGATCTTGTGGAAGAGCTTAGCCCTGCAACCAGACTCTCACGCCCATCCTTCCTTCCAGCCCACCTCTGATTCTTATTTCCCCAACATGCATCCAAGAAATAATTTTATTTTTTTTTCCCACAGTCCCGCTTCCTTCCCATGAACTCACAGGCATTAAAAAAGTAGAAAAATATGCAACCAGATCTTTTTTAGGTTTTCCAATCCAATATTTTCCAATAATTATGATATTTAATAAAAAAAAAAGTTTTTCAAATTAGAAAAATCAAAAAATGCTTTTCTCTCCCTCATGTAATATCTAATTTTTCTCAATTAACACTACTTAACATTAATATATATATATATATATATATACATATATATATTAATTAAAATAAAATCTCAAATTCATTTTTTTTTTTTTAAACTATATCCAACATATTTTAAACTCGCTTTTCTAATTAAATTGATTTTCTTAAATAATTAAAATCAACCTTTCTATTTTTAAAAAGGCAAAGAGATTAAATTAATTCTATTTCAAATTAATTTAAATCTTTCCTTTCCAAAAACATAACTAGGTAAATTAATCCATTAAAATTAACCATTTAATTGCACTAGCTACCGATTTGAATTGAGCAATTTTAAATAATGATTAATTGCATAAAGGGAACCTATTTAATTTAGTCCCTTAATTTTTAATGCATAACACAACTTAATCAAATAAAATAAAAAAGATTAATTACTCAATTTCACCACACACACAAAACACACAATCCAAGAAAGCCAAACAAAACCCAACCAAAGGAATATTGACAGACGACTGATGATGCTCACTTGAGCACGACTAGGGTCACATGAGGGTCTCCTAATCACCTAATCCAATTTTCTAAGGGTTAATGAGGAGCACTGAAACATGTGAATCTAGGTGAAGATGAACCTTGCACAGTATTGTACCTACAATCTCCAAGATTAAAATCTAATTAGGGAAAGGGTACTATAGCTATGTAGATAGGCTTTTGATAACTCATAATCTCATGGTAGGAAGACAGTAATTGAGTAGAACTTAAATGAAATGGATATTAATGAATTCTTTATATGGATGTGCTAATGTGTTGTTTCTTGTAAGTAGTGACGTTGAAATAACCTAGGGAGAGAGTAAATGGATGTATGTATGTTTTGAGATGAAAATTATTATGATATTATTTATGCTTGCGATATATGTTGCTATGATTTTGATTATGTTTAATCTACTTATGTAATTATGATATGTTATGATTCATACATATGATTAATGGAGGATTTATATGATGCATTGGTAGATGTTTTAAAAAAAAAAATCTCTACTTGTTACCAAATTTAGCCATTTTCTCTAGGGTATTTTGGTGGGCATTAGAATGTGTATGTGTGTGTGTGTGTGTATGTGTCTGTGTCTTTTTCCTTTAATGTCTATCTCCTTATCTAACCTTTTTTTATCTCTTCCTATTTTTTTCCTTCTATCTCTCCCTTTATAATTTCTCTTTGCCTCTCTCTCTCTCTCTCTCTATATATATATATATATACATATATATATATATATACATATATATATATATACATATATATATGTATATACATATATATATATACATATATATATATATAGAGAGAGAGAGAGAGAATAATGCACATGTAGAGATAGACAAAGATAGATGTATAAAGAGGTAGAGAGAGGTAAAAAGTGATAGAAATATAGAGGTATAATAAGAGTTACATATATGGAGATAGAGAAGAAGAGGGAGAAAGAATAGGTGCTAGAGGGTGAGAGATAAAAAATGATAGAGAGAGTGATAGAGAGAGATAAAAAGTGATAGAGGGAGAGATAGAGAGATATAGAGGGGAAGAGGGAGAGAGGGAGAGAGTGACATAGAGGAATAGATATAGAAGGAGGCATAAAGATTTAGAAGGAGAAGGAAATAAAGCGAGTGAGAGAGACAAAGAGGGAGAGATGGAGAGGTAGAGATAGAGAGATAGAATGAGAGATAAAGAGGAAAAGAGTTAAATATATGGGGAGATATATGAAGAGAGAGGAATAAATATAGAGGTAAAGGTAAAGATAAAGTCATAGAGGATGAGAGGGGGAGAGGTGGTCAAAAAGAGAGAAATAGAGACTAGAAGAGAGAGAGATATGAATAGGGTAATATATAGATATAGACATTGAATTAGATTGAGAGATATAGAGATAAGGATATTAAGAGATAGAAGAAGGGAAGGGGAGAGGTAAAGATAGATATAGAGGGAAAAAAAGAGCTAGAGAGGGTGATGGGATAGAAAGTGAGAAGGATAAGATGATATTTAAAGAGGGATAGTATAAGAGAGGGATAGATAGAGAGGAAAAAAATAGAGAGGGAAATGTAGAGAGGATAGAAACATATAGTGGGAGAGATAGAGAGAGGATGAGAGAGAGAGAGAGATAAATATAGAGTTAGAAAGGGAGGGAGAGATAAAGAGATATATAGAGATAGAGGGAGATATATAAATAGAGAGATAGAATTAAAAATTTAGAGGGAAAGATAGATAGATAGATAGAAAGGGATACAAAAAATGATATCGAGGGAGGGGGTGGAAGAGAGAGACATAAAGAGATAAGTATAGAAAAATACATGGAGGAAAAGAGCTAAATAGAGATGATAGAGATGGAGAGATAAAGGGACATAGAGGATGTGATATATGCATAGAAAAAGAGAGAGAAAGATAGAGGGAGGGAGATGGAGTGAGGAAAAAATATAGATATACATTATTGCTAATGGGCTTGATATATAATTGTATATCTTAAAAAACTCTTAGAAACACTCCTAATAGGACAAGAATGTCATCGTCAAGATAAGTTTCCTAATGTTTATTGGGATATGAAGGGATTGTACTAAAATTCATTAAGAGTTGTGGGTTCTTTGAGGGAATTGTAGAGATGGGAAATAGAGGATATATATAGAGTGGATAAATAGAGAATGCATGAGAGAGAGAGATAAAAATAGAGTTAGTGAGGGAGGGAGAGATAAAGAGATATATAGATATAGAATTGGAGAGCTAGGGAGAAAGACAAAGTGATATAGAGTAGTAGAGAGATGATGAGATTGAGAGGGGGAGACAAAGGTAGACAAAGAGATAATGAGAGAAAGGGAGGTAGATAGAGAGATAGAAAGAGGGACTAAGAGGGAGGGATACATAAAGAGGTAGAGAGAAAGATTGGATAGATAAAGAGATAGAGAAAGGGATAGAATTTGAAATTTAAATTGAAAGAGCAGAGATGGATAGAAAGGGATAGAAAAAATCATAGAGAGGGAGGGAGCAGAAGAGAGAGACATGAAGAGATAAGTATATAGATAGATACAAAGGGAAAGAGTGGAAGAGAGATGTAGACATAGAGAGATAGAAATTGAGGGTAATAAAGAGGAAGAGATATAGGATAATAAGAGAGAGAAAGATAGAGGTAGGGAGTTAGAGTGAGGAAAAAATACAGATATAGGTTATTGCTAATGGACATGATATCTAACTCTAGATCTAAATAAATTATCTAACTAGGTGCAACAAGCTCTTAGAAACACTCGTATTAAGGACAAGAATGCCATAGTGGAGATAATTTCCTAATGTCTATTGGGCCATGAATGGAATCTTTGAGAGATTATCTCTCCCTCTCTCTCTCACCCTCTATTTTTCTATCTCTCTATCTTTATCTCTCCTTATCTCTCTCCTCCTTTCTATCTCTCAAAGTTTAGTTTTATTGATACCATTACTCCTTATCTCTCAACAAAAAAGATTCAATATAAAATTTGAATAACTAAATAATTATGTGAATTTGATAAAAACCCACGAAAAAAATAATAAGTAAAGAAATAAATACAAACAAGCACTCATTAGTTTTTACCATCTTTCATAGAGATGTTGGTAAACAATAGAGGAGGAGGTGATAAAAATGCCTAGACTCAATAATGTGAAGAGGGGTGATGCAAATTTACAATATTTGTGTGCTTAGTTGGAAAAGAATAGCGACTGAGTCAGCTTTTATCGCTGAAAAGTATTGTTAGTTTTTCCACATGCATAGAAAATAATGTGTGTCAATTTGTATGTCACTTCTAAGATAAAGTTAAACAGGGTGATCAAATTAGACAACCACTTTCTTCCTATCAATTTGGAGTTTGTATGTTAATTTGTATCACTTCTAAGATAGAGAGAGGGATAGGAGATAATTGATATAAGAAAATAGAGATATTTGAGGAATGGAAGAAGAGGTAGACATATAAAGAGGTAGATATATAAAGAGATAGAGAGGGAGATATATAGAGAGAGAGGGAGATATAGAGAGATAGAGGTGGGAGACATACAAAGAGGAATTAGGGGAGATATATAGAGAGGGATTAGAGTGAGGGGGAGAGGGAGAGGTAGAGGTAGATAGAGAGAGGGAGAGACAATCTCTCAAAGGAAACATGACTTTAATAAATTTTAAGACAATCTATTCATGGTTCAATTAACATTGCAAATTGTCTTTACAATGATATTCTTTCTCTTATAAGGAATGGTTCCCAACATTTGTGACACATAAGAGTATTTTGTTAGACATATAGCTAGATCAAAAGACCCTCCAAAATAACCTCCCTCAAATTTATTTAACTCAAAATCTAGGAAAACTTATATATATGCTTCTACTAATTATGCAACTAAAACTAAATGTATAAATAAAAGAAAGAAATATACATCTATGAAGAAAGTTAGTTTTTCTACACATTGTAAAGCAAGAAATAGATGGAAAAGTTGAGGATGCTTATCAATTCTTAAGTTTCATAGATAAACTTTATAGTAATAATGAAGTAAATTTAACAAGGAATATTTTTGAATGACCCACATAAGGCAATTGTTGAGGATATTTCTTGTAATAAGGATTTAGCTCTTATTCTCCAATAAAAGAATATGTTTAATATCCAAGTTACCTTGTTTTTGACATGAGTTCCTTTGATGGAAAATATAATATAGATTATAATGTTGAATTCTTACTCTAGTAAAGAGGAAGACTAAATAACTTAATATCCAAATGTAAATCACGAGGATGATAATATTCTAGATGATGGTCTTATTGAGAAGGCTAAGAGAATCACCTATATCAATTATGATACTTAATGGAAATAATCTATTAAAAGTTTGGGAAATATGAGGAACAAATTTAACCAAATTAAGGAAGCTATTTGTAGGATTATTAATATTAGCAAGGATATAATGAGATGCTTATCCACAAACATTATTCTTTTTTAGTCTAAAATTCATAAGAAGGAGATCTTTAAGTAAAATATAGCAACAACAAGTCAAAAGAAGAAAGACAATATTAGTGTTGGAATGAAAGACAACAATGGAGAAAGAATAATGGGATACTAAACTCAAGTTCCTATTAAAAGACTAGGGGGGATTAATGAACCTCCATGATTTGGACTTTATTAGTATATTGATATATTCTAGTTAAGACATGTATTAATAGTTAGTCCCAATTTAATTTTGTTTTGTTTTGTTTTCTAAAGTGCTAGGCTACTTTTGGAGCATTTTTATCTAATACATAATGTTTTTAAGAACTCAAGACCATAGATTCCCTTGTAGTGTGTATATATATATGTAAAAAAAAAGTAAACAAAGAATTGGTTAATAGTATTGACCTCCTTAATTAAATGAAAATATAATGAGCTTCCACTTGTATCATCATGAATTGTATACCCTTTGCAATTTCATGTTAGGTTTTGCATCTATTTTAATTGTTTCTCCTCTCCCAAGTTTCAATCTATAATATTTTTCACAACCCCTAATACCTAGCCATTTATGTAGTAAAAAGGGACTAGACACTAGCACCTAGCTCTAGTTTCCTCCAAATTTGGCTCCAAAATAAAATATTTGAATATCAATTTTGGGCCCTTAATAATTGTAACCTTATTGTCGACCTCTCTTGAAAAGTGGTTTGTGAAAAAGTGTGAGACACATATAAATGTGACTCCCCTTCTCATTTGAAGATCTATCTATATACTTTGATGATGAATCTATTAATCTATTCTCTTTAAGAAATCTAATGATCAATCTAGAAATTCAAGAAATCAAGGACTATCAAGCAAATAAATATGATGATTATCATTAAGCATATTGAGATATGTTATAAAGTGTCATTCATTGTTATTGCTATCATGTTGAGCTAATGTTTTGGCAGACTTCATGAGAGCAAGTCTACATCACCTTATATGAGATCCTAGAAAAGTTTTTGTGGCTAATATAATCATTCAAGTTTATTTTATTTGTTTGTCTTTTCTTTCGAGGGAGCATGTGATTGTTACCATTTATAATGTCGTAAATTGTACACCTTTAAGTAGGGTGTCCAATTTCACACTATCTAGTACTCATTTTAGTTTTTTTCATTCCTCTATAAATTATGGGACCTTTTATTAATTTAAATTATCATTTAATTAAATATTTTGAGTCTTATTTTAATTTAATAAATCATCACACTCTTATTTAGGCCCTTAATTTTAGGTATGCCCTTTATCTTTTATTATCTTTATTTATTATAGATCCTACCCAATTTTAAACCTCAAGACATGTTTCCCCAACCTAAACATCATATATTGTTACACAAACATAATTTCGGCATTAGAAGCCTATTATCTCACATCCCTATAAAGTTGGGCTAAAATTGCCAAGACCATGATGCCCAAGACCACACAATCTTGTTCTTTTTTCCTCAGATTCAAGAGGATAATAAGGTTGTTGTATCTTATTCAAATCTAACTATGTCCAAAAATATTACAATTGTAAGTTAGCCTAATGGTGATTTTATTATGAAATGCCTATATAACGCATCCCTCTGAATTTATATCATAAACCAATCATTATTCCTAAAGAACAGAAATGGACACTGAGAGGGGGGTGAATTAGTGTATTTTAAAATTTTAACTGTGTGTGCAAATACTTAAACTAAAAATTAATTAAGAGCATACACACACACACAAATCAAACCACTACACTAGATTTACGAGGAAAACCCAATGTGGGAAAAACCTTGGTGAGAATAGCTGCTAGAGTCTACTACTCCAATCTTTGAAAGATAGATCTGATGAGTGCATTAGGTTGGCACATAAGAACGATGTGTTGAGAACTGAATTGGCGCAATCACAAAACAATGAGCAAGAGTTGGAAAGAATGATGATAGTGCTAAGAGTAGATCTGGATGTTGCAAATGAATACAAAGACAATTTTATGGCCAATTCTAGCTTGATGAATTATTGAAGGATCAAAGGGACACTGGAGACACTAGAGGTCTTGGATTCAAGCATGGAGAAGCTCCGATACTGCAAATCAGGATGACACATCTAGTCAGAAGGTCAACCAAAATTAGAAATCACCAGTAAGACAACCCAATGCACACAAATTTAATGGTAGATGCTTTGTTTGCAATAGGTTTGGTCATAGAGAAAGTCAATGCACAAATAGAGAAAATTAGAACAATAATTCAGTTCCTAGTTAGTGTTCCAATTGTAAGAAGTATGGTCATAGGACAACAAATTATAGAATAAATGTGAAATGTCATGCATGTGGAAAGTTTGGACATATGGCTAATCAATGTAGGTGAAGGAATGATCAAGGATACACTAAGGCAATTCAGAATAACAATGTCACTTGCTATGCATGCAAAAAAATAGGACACATTGCTAAATATTGCAAAAGCAAGAATATACCAGAAATAAATAACACATCCAATGAGAAGGGAAAGAAAAAAGTTGATGAAATCTAGCAAGCTCATGCTAAACAATGGATTAAAAAATCTGAAGATCAAGGGGTAGAGGCAAATACACCAGTTACTCAACCGAGAGAGCAGAATGTTCCTACACCGATAGGAAACTCATCTGGTAACTAAGGCATTAGCCTTAGGGGGAGGAAAATTAATGAAAGATCTTGCATTACCCTCGACAGTGGTCTGAAAGATTGTTTTAGACTTTGGTGAAGTCAATCTAAAGGTTTATCATCACATAAATAATGGATTTTGAATCTGGTATGATATGTCGACATGCATTAATATCAATAAGAAATTAGGGTTTCATAGAATAAAAGGGAAAATTTGCTTCATTTTTTATCACACAACATTCAAAGCAAAGAAGAGCGACTTTTAGGTAATCAAGATGCTTAAGAGAATCTTGAAGCTATTTCCAACATTTTCAAAGCAGATTTTCTAAGGTTTTTACCAGCGTAGGTTGTGAGGTATTTTCTTTATTTTTAGGATACTTTTCTATAATCAAAATGGAATTTGGATCTGCTCCCACTCTGATAGATTTATATAACAAGTTAGATGCTAGAAGGTTATCTTCTATTGAGGAAGATAAACATATAAGGGTTTAGGAATTGTTGACTATTTGTGGTGCAATCACTGGAGAGGAAATGCAACAATGTCTCCAGGAATTGTTAACTATTTGTGGTGCAATTTATTGGAGAGGAAATGTAATGTTTGTCTCGAGTTTGCTAATAAAACAATTTTTTGGAGCAGACACAGACATATAAGTCTTATGGTGGGAAAAGTGAATGAAATAGTTAAGGAAACCCATGAGGTATGGGTAATATTCTTTATTGATAAACCAGATTTCTTTATATTACCAGATGTACCTCCTAAGTCTGGCATTCCAAACATCCTCATTGATGCTAAGGGAAAAGGTATATTAGGTGAAGCCCCACCAACTTTGGAATAGAAAATAACTGTGGATATTCCTTCGGATGAACCACTTGTACAGGATGTTGAGACAAGATTACCGGCAATTGATGTTTTATAGGTTGAGCAGGTCACACTAGAACAAATCATTCTAGATATAGAGGTTATTGATATTGAGATGGTTAATAAATAGGTTAAGGATATTGAACCTCTGGTAACAAGTGTACATATGAAAGAGGTCAAGGCAGAACAAATAACTACACCAAGTGGTGAAGCCACTGATGCTAAGGAGAAGGAACAGGAAAAAGAAGTAGGAAAAAAGGAAGAGGAGAAAGATCAAATTGAACAGACTAAAGTCAAGGTACTGGCACCACTGACACCTTCACCAGCTTTTGATCCCTCATTGTTGGAACTTGATTCATCCGATCAAGAGAATTTTGGTAAGGAGAACAATGAGAAACTAAGCATTTTCTAATTAATGTTTGTTGCAGCTTAGAAATTGATGAATGTTGGATTTGAGGATAAGCAATTCATTGAGCAAGCTATTCAAATTTTGCAGCAACTTGCACCAAAATGTAAGATACATTAGGTTGGAAGTCCCATTGGTAAGTTGAAAGGTTTGACAAAACATATTACAAAAGAGTATAAAACTCTACAAGTATCAAACCGACAATTGGTAGAGAGGTTTAATGTGGCTAGAAAGGTCACCTATGTCAATATGATTTCATATGATAAAGTTAAATTGACAGAGGAAATAATAAAGATTGATGAATCTCTTCATCAATGCATTCATATATATTGGTCTTGCACTACCAAAACAAATCTAACAATAGACCTGGAGAATAAAATAAAGGCGGATACGGATAGAATTGAATAACTTCTTATCAATTTTGATGGTACAAAATCATTGACCAGCTCCGTTGATGGTCAAATTTTTCTTTTTGAATTTGATATTTTAGGTCTGGAGAAGGATAAGGATAGGTTAATCTGGTGAGAAAGAGAGTTAAGAGGATTGGTTAGTCCCCGACTCAATACTTTATTGCTTAATAAAAGAGTGTGTATAGAACAGATGGGTAAGTCCACACGGACAGATTTATCTGTTCTATACACACTCTTTTATTAAGCAATAAAGTATTGAGTCAGAGACTAACCAATCCTCTTAACTCTCTTGCTCGTCATGGGTAAGTCCACACGGATAGATCTATCTAAGGTAGAATTGCATGCATACATCTTAAATGGGTTAATATCAATTTTGAGGACTCTAAAATTTGGCTTGGATACTTGGCATTTTTGAAGGGTTCTTATCCAGATATTTTCACTCACATTAAGATCTAGTAATCACAAGTTTTAATTTCATTCTTTCATTCTTTATTTACCCTGACTTTGGCATTATTTTCAAAGAGGGAGAGGTTGGACGTGAAAAATAATTAGGGACATAAGAAGTCAAGTATAGCTCAAGGGGAGCGGGATCAGTTTTGGGAAGGAACCGGAACAACACTTCATTGATCCATTTTTCACATGAGTGTTGCCATCAATGCCGAAGGGGTGACTATTGGTAATTGACACTCATTTGGGATAATGGTGTTGTCATTGATTGAAACAAACATCACTTTGGGTTGGATACTTAACCGGTACTCACTGGTATTCATGTTTCAGCAATCAAGATTCAAGGCAACCGACATTCAGTGAAACCAACAAACTAGGAACCAATATTTGGAGGTTGACATAGGAGATTAATCTAGCAAATGTAATGTGGAAGCAGAAATGGTCACAAAGATTAATAATTATATTTATGTTTAGGCCAACATGTAAAGAATTTGTATTATTATTGTAAGCCAACATAAGGCATTTATGATTTTACATGTAAATGGGTATATAAGTCAATCCGGTTAGGTCATTTTGAAGAGATATAGATGAGATAGGTTATGTGAGTGAGATTTTGATTGATAGAATGCGAATGTAAAGATCTATAGTCAGTCTTGGTTATTTGTCAAGAGGATTGGAAAGTGAACTAAGTTATTGGTAAGGAAGGATACAGTGTAAACTGGTACAGAGAGTGCTTAAATCAAAACTCATCCAGCATGTCAGATACACATTTAAATTTCAGATTTTGTTTGTAATTCAACATTTTGGATCTTTAGTCACTGAGGCTCCTTTGTAATGAGTAGTTTTCTCTAGGTAGTGTTCCTTCTTGCATGTGCAAGCCCTTCATGTAATATTTATTCATTTGGCTAGTGGATAGATATTGTGGGTCACCATTCCCACCTTGGTTTTTCCTCTTTGAAGTTTTCCATGTATAAATCTTTGTCTTATGGTGTTGATTCTTGTGGTTGAAATGTTATTACTTGGTGTTACTTTCTTTTATACATACTAGTTAATAAGTGGATTTGTTAATAAGGCTAAAAATAATTTAGCCAAAAGAACCCAGATTCACCCCTCTCTCAGTATTCTTGGATTCCAACATGAAGATCATTCTTTGTACTTACTAAGTTTAGTAATCTTTCTTTCTCCAAAATGATTCAGAATCCTTCCTTGAGCCACACAACTAGCTTGCAATTCAATCACCATTAATGCATTCTCCATCCTCTATTGACATACCCTAAAAAGATCAACAACTACCTCTATCATCACTAACTTTTGTGTATCTAATTCATTCTTAGTCCACCAAGGAGCCACATGTCTTCATATTCTTTGTCCAAAGCACCTAGTCAAGTTTGGTCAACCTCTACGTAAAACCTTGTGTCTATTGGCATGCACAGATGTTATCCAGAGTCTTCTTTATCAACATCCAAGTCATCAGGTCAACCTCGATCAACCACCACATGGACTATTGATCCAATCAGGCTACCTCATTCTTTCCTTTCATTATCCCACATCATCATTTATGAGCCCTCTTTACCCATGTGAGCTGGTAGGATGCACAATTACTCAATTTATCTTGCCCTGCAAGAGTTCCAACATTAGGTCTTTAACACTATGGGATAGTGGGGACATGTCTTACTTCTCCTTTTGTTAGTCCACATGACATTTTGTATGAACTCTTAACCTAGGCGGGATAAGAGACTTTGTTATTCTCTATGTTCTCATTTACCCCGTAGGTTCCTCTTTTCAACCCTCTGCATGTTGCAAGATAGAAGGATCCTTTTCTCACTTTACTATCTTATCCCACAAGACCATCATCTCATCCTTCCTAGCACTATGGGATGCTAAGATACATATCTTTCTTCTTCATGTATTACCCCACATGGCCAATGCTTCTTCACATATTACCTTGCATGATCAAGGCTTCTTTTATTTTGATGATGCAGGATGGTGGAAAGCCTCTAACTTCACCTTGTATTATGTCTCCTCGTGCAACCCAACTTCACATGGGATAGTGGGATCAACTTATTACCTTGTTATTTGTATCCCCACAAGCTCATCTTGCTTCAATTTTACTCCTCATGGGATGGCAAGATGCCACATCTTTTTTCTTCACTTACCCTGCAAGACCTTTTCTTTTCATGTTTTGATGCCACAGGATAGCGGGGAGAAACCTCTTACCTTTATATCTATTAGCATGCATGATTATGTCACCCTATCCTTCTACAGTGTGGGATATTGGGATACACCATTTTCCTCTGACTTTGTTATCTCGCAAATTTCATTTGTCTACCTTCCAACATGCTGCAGGGTAGTTGGATGCTGACAAAAATGATAAGTCCCTCATGAACACAACATAGCTTGAGCGAACCATTGAGCTACCAATATGTGTTCAAATGCAGACACCTGGATAGATGGGGACCACTTGAATCCAAATCAGCCTTTCTAGTTAAGCATAATACTTTGATAAGTGATAGAGGTCGTTGACTCAAATTGCCATCTTGGTTGAACTCCCATGAATCAATGAATTTGAATCTGCAATCCTCAGGAATCACACCCGATGGGTCCACCGCACTATGAGGCATATGTAGATCAGCTCCAACACTAATTTAAACTCTGTAATCCATATTCCTTTGCATCCTGCAACATTACTACATAATCTATGTGTTATGCATAACTGATGCCTTCTTCTCTACAACCTCTTGATATCCTTTGACATCAATGACAATAATTCCAAAAATTTCATTCTAGCTTCTACAAATTTCATTCACAAGTAATACTTCAAGAGAACATTTGATTCAAGGCGCAACAAACTACATCAAGAAATTTTAATTTATGTTTTAGTTATTCATGATGGATTATATGTGATTTATCATGTTATTACCAACACATGGATGGCTTATTGTAAGGGCATTGCATAACCTATTGAAGGTATAATCAATTCACTCAATCATTAAATCAAGCATTTATGTTTCAATTTCAATTCAATTATAGGGTTGATTCCAAACCTAGTACTTGATCTATGTAAACCCCTATAAAAAACACAAACACCATGTTTCTCCTCTTTTGTGTACTTATATATTTCTAACAATGATAGAAAGATGAGGAGACAATCAACAAACAAACACAAATTAGTACTAGGAACCTAGATAGTTAAAAACTATACCAAAGTGCTATGAGCACCCCTCTCAGGACTAGGGTAGCCAAGGCATCCCAATCCTAAAAAAAACACTAGATTTAATAGGAGAACAATGTAGGTTCTTAAGAATTCAAATCTTAATTGGTGTACAATAGTTGTAAGACCAAGACACTTTGGGAAACCTAGTTTAGTGAATTTAGCCTTAGATTTTAGTCATAGATGCTCTTTCTTTCTTGTCCAGTTCTATACCTACTACAAAGTTTCTACTTGTGCATCAGTTTGTTATAGTTCTTTAAGTTTTAATTTACATCATATTTAGATCCTAGTTTCATATCATTTCAAATCCATATGCTTTCTAATTCAACAAAACAATAGAAGCCCTAAGGTACTATTTGGCTCTCTTTGACAAGATTTAGTCAAAATTAATCACATCTTTGTGGCTTTATATTCTAATGTTTGTATGAAAATGGATCTTAGCCCAAATCCTACCTTGCTAATTTTTTACACATTACATTTTGGTGAATGTGACTCTTTTTACATTTGCATATCTTTTTCTTTTAAATCTAAGTTTACATAATTTAATTGCATTCATTCATTAAACAATGCTTTGGTTATATATTTATTATTTATTATGCTATATGATTATCTTGTTTGATCATTTGATTAAATGGAATTTTTATCCTCTTTTGCTAGTTTGATTTCAAGTTATATTCAATATGTTCATGATATTCCCTTTCATGAATATGATGACAACTTAGCTATTCATTTCATTCTTAGCTAGGATTTACCCTCTCCTAATTTTTACCCCACCCAAGAGGATACTTTGGTGCAAGAAGAGATCATTAACACTTCTTTTAAAATCGTCCCTCCTAAGGATGAGGTGTGGAAGAATGATGTTGATATTTATCTTAAAATCTTCCTCTCATGAAGATATGCTACAGGAAGAGGATGATACAATAAACACCTTCCTTAATGTCAATTTACCATTCATACATGGTATTCCTCCTAGGGATGAAGTATTGATGGATATTGTTAATTATTCT
Source organism: Cryptomeria japonica (assembly GCF_030272615.1). Lineage (NCBI taxonomy): Eukaryota > Viridiplantae > Streptophyta > Pinopsida > Cupressales > Cupressaceae > Cryptomeria > Cryptomeria japonica. Next base: position 609,785,916 of record NC_081407.1, read on the forward strand.
CCCAAATTTTGTCCTTCCTCCATAAAGATATCTTGTATCAACAAGATAAAATCATTTTCATTTTCCTTATTGACTCTAGAGATGAATCCTTGGAGACCAAAGAGCTTAATCAAATCAACACTATTCATGTCTCTAGTTTCTAGAAGCTTATATTTCTTCAACATGCCACTCAACCTCAAAACCACTCTAAGATTAATACTATCAAACCAAAGAGATTCATGGATATTTCTTAAGAGTTGCAAAATTCATATGTGAAAAAAGTGACATGGAAGGCAACTAGCACAAAAATATGTTCTTGAAGTGCCTCACACATATAACACTAGAAACAACAAGCAAGATCCTAATGTTCTTCTCACTTCCCTTACTCTCTCATCTTAAGAAAAATGTTGATAAGAAACCTAATCTTCTTGAGAAAATATATGATATCTTAGCTAAGATTTCCCTTTTAGACTTGATTTAAATACACCTTCATATCATAGGTTGATCCAAGAAGCCTTATAAAAAGGTAGTTCCTCATCCTTCTTCTAAACCAAATTTGATATTACATTCTCAAAAGATGAATTACCTTCTATGGAGGTAAAAAATAGAGATGATACTATAATACCCTAAAATTGGTCACCTAAAACATGGACGCCTAATCTCGACAACATCACCAAGGTCCTAACCAAAGGCAATTAAATCAACTTTGATCACACAACTAATTAATTCTTCAATAATCAAATGTCACATGGCAAATGAATTATTCTATATTAATTAAATATTTATTTAATTAATTAAATCATTCCAAGAAAATCATTTTGATCAATTATCCTATTTAATTTATTTATTTTTTCAATAAAAGGATTATTCCACTAAACTTTTTTATTAATATTTTTTATTTTTTACACAAGATTCAAAGAGCATACCAGAGGAAAGAACCCTGGGAAGAAAACCTTTGGTCACAGCTCATAAAATAAACCTATAGTATCTAACGGATCAATTTATACACCCTGCCCAAAACCACATACAAAATGAGGTCACAACACATATAATATTAGTTTTGCATAGAGCCCATATGACAATTTGCCAAAAAAAACCCATCAGATAATTTTCAAATGTAGACTCCATAGCTGCTATCAATGGAAGAAGACAAACTTTTCCAAAGCCCTGTGCCAAATCCCATGAGCCAAAAGGGCGTGTGCACAAAGATGGTGGTCAGAAAAGTGGACACCACCCAAAAAAAACTTGGAAAAACAGGCAGCACGTACGCGGTTTTAAAATTTCAAATTCCCACGTACGTGCTTAGGTTTGTTCTTCCTCAGCCTAGAAAAGATAGTGCGTATGTGCTAAGCTTAGGAAACTAAGCGCGTACGCACTACACCTAGGAAAATTAGCACATACGCACTGCTTATAGGAAAATGAGCGCGTACGCGCTAATAATCCTAGTAAAATCACATACACGGTGCCTGATGAAAAAAGTTTTAAAAAAAACTTGGGTCCTCATTTACCTGAAAAGCGCATTTTTTACTTTCTTTTTTTCTCATTTTTTAAGCTAAACCATGAATGGGGTGCGAAATTTGTCCTCAGGCTATGGATCAAGGTTAGTTTTTGTTTTTTTTGTCTTTCTTTCTAGTTTATGCAATTTGTTTTACATTTTGAATTTAATTTCATTAATTTTGATTAGGTTTTTTCATTTTTTGTTTCAAAAACCAAATTCTTCTAATCCAGAACAAGAACAACCAAATGCACCTCCTGAAAACCCACAAGAACAACCAAATGCACCTCCTGAAAACACACAAGAATAACCCCCAATTCCTCCTTTTGACCGCATAGCTAAAACATAGGAAGAATTAATTAATCAGTTAGGGCAAAATACATCCAAAATCAATAGGCTGATTGTAAAATTGAAAACTTCTAAACTTGACCATCATCAATCCCTCGCCACTAGCCTAGAAACATTAGCTAGTGGTGCCATAGTTGTTTCCACTAAAATTACCAAATGGGGAAGCTTTAGGGATAGGTGTCGTCAATTCTATGTCAATGGGCTATCATATGATGGAGTTAAAAACAAAAAAATTTCTAAACAACAAATATGTACCCTTTCTATTGACCCCAAAACTGGTCAGTCATTACCTCCTAATGCAAAGAGGTTTCCCATACATTGGTGTACCAATGTGCAGATGAAGAATCTTTTTTGGCAAAGGTGGTGGATGGTCTTTGACGATCCACCTTGTAATAATTATGAGGTGCCATTATAGTTTTTGAGAAAAATATATTGTGAGTTTGTGCTCAATGTGTGCCCAAATTATTTTGACATGAGAGAGTTTCATGGTAGAGGTGGTGGCTCTACCCAAGATAGACCTAGAGCCCGTAGGCGATTAGTCATGGAGAGTTGCCACCCCCTAGCACCCAAACCCAAGGTGCATCAAGCTGTCCCATTAGAGTTGAAAGAGTTGATGGAGTTACAAACTCTTCAGGTGGCCACATCATTGACTGGTGTCATCATCCAACATGGGACATCATTAGCACACCCTATTGTATTGGATGATGAGTCGTGATGAGAGCCCATCGAGCAAATGTGTGTCAGTTGCTCAGGGATAGATGATGCAGCTGGTGCAGATGGATACTCATATCATCTATGCATGATTTGCGGTTGAGGATGTTAGGCTCACACAGTTGAGGATGTCACGATGATAGATGAGTTGATGGACATGGTGTTTGCCCATGAGCCACAAACATAGGTGTGTTGATTTGAATTCATAACATTTTATTTATCATTCACTTTAATTTTGTAATTACATAAATGAATTTTCATTGATACATCAATTTAAATTGAGACAAATAATATGCATTTCAGGATGCAGTAGTGGTATCCCATACACCTCCCCCAGTTACCATAGCTGTAACTTCAATGCCTGAGGTATAAATTTTGTAACATGTTACAATAGAATAGTACACTTTGAATTCAAAAAAATACAAGATATACTAGCTATCTTTAATGCTTGGTCCAATTTCTAGTTTGTAGGTGTTGATAGGGGACAAAATGTCCCAGATTGATGACATCACACTGTCGGCGATCGATTTTGGCCTACAAGGCTATACGGTATCATATTTTGTACAACTCTTTTTATGTATTGTTTTGATAGAATATGCAAGTCATTTCATTTTAGATTTTTAAAATTATGTTTAATTTATTATCTGTACTAATATCTCATGTTAATTTTCTATTTTTAGGGCACCCCCTCTGCATCTAGGGCTCATCTGAAGAAAAAGAATATCTCGAAGATGCCAAAATGTGTGAAGAAGGTAATTGAACACATTTTTAGTTGTACAATTGTTTGAAAATGTTGAAATCAAGTATTAGTTGGGGTTTGTAAATTGATTAGTGTTTTTTGTCTATTTTACATGTACAACAACCATTGAGCTTTGTGGATATGTTGAATGCACCTGATTCACCCGCGAATCAAGAGAGGTCAGAGGTATGTATCTCTACTTTATTTTCTTGATTTCATGATTATATGCATGCGTACATGTGAACTTGTGATATATTGTAATCTTATATTTTTTTCATACAACAAATATCCATACCTATTTCATCAATGGCGAACCCTCCTCCTTGCACTAGAGAAGCATATCAAGATTCGATACACTTTTGTTTGATATGTAAAATTAATTGTTTTCAACCTTCAATACTTATCATTATATTAATTGTATTTAATCTTTGTACATTTTTTGTATAGGTAATAGTGACCATTTCTACATCGATGGTGAGCCATCCTCAGTCCATTGGAGAAGCATTTGAGGCATAGGTACATCATTGTTCTCTATATTATAGCTTTTAAGTGTTTTTGATATATTTATGTTAGTAAATTGTATTAATTGTATATTTAATCTACAATAGACTCCTTCGTGGTACAACCATAACATGGATCCATTTAGGTATGTCTTCAAGAAAACTCCTAAGAGTGACAAGGAGAGGAGAGTGAAGACATTAGCTCTTGGATCAGCCGATGAGGTAATCTACATTTCAATTGGAAAGGAATTAAAGTTAAATGCATAGTTATGATGTCAATTGTGAACTATTTTCTACAAAAGAATTATAACTTGGCTTTTGAATTGTGGTTTTGCAGCCATCTACAGAGCTGCATACTGTGCCGAAGAGGCTTGATTTTGAGGATCCACCAGAAGTTTAGGATCATATAGTGTTAGTTCTGGTCATAGAATGACCAATACATGTAGATATATTCTACATTTTTATTGTATATCGATTTGGACATGGCATATGCCACATTTTTGTAATACTTGTATTGACTTGGTAGACATGCCTTTTTCTATATATATAAATATCGATATTCGATCCAATAAATGTGTAATGAGTTCACTATTTTGTATTCATTGTATTTTGTGGTTGTCCTTTTATAAATTTAAATGAATATTTGTGTATGTAATCAACAATATGAATATAAACAACAAAAATATTTGATATAAAGCATTGCAATCGTGGAATATGATTTGATAAAATTTCTAAAATGTTGAACTAACCATAAAAAACTCCTTGTATTTGGTGGCTGCCCTTTTATAAATTTAAATGAATATTTGCATATGTAATTAACAATATGAATATAAACAACAAAAATCAACAATATGAATTTAAACAACAATGTGTTTGGTGCGAGAGCACCCTCACACTCGCAATGGTCAAATTTTATTCCTCATGTGCACAAACCAACATTGTGAGCACATCCAAGTGGGCATGTTTATTCTAGGCATGCCCCTGTCATGCATCCCAAAGCACTAGAATGTCGAGAGTCATACCCTACCGGTGAGATCTCTCAAGTGCTGTGAGACCAAAAAAATTGTCAAAATTTGATGGAATTTTCCTTCCAATCCATGACTCATACAATCGATTTGTTTGATCTCGTGGGGTCATGTGAGGCTCCTCTACAATGGCCTATCTTGGTTTTTGATGACTTAAAGCCATTTTCAATTAGTAGCATTTTTTCGCCTGCTCAAAAAATCGTCAGTTGCTTGCAAGGAAAAGTTGCAAGATTGGCTAGAATTGATTTTGTTCCTCATGTGCACAAACTGACATCACGAGTGCATCTGGGTGGGCATTTTTACACTAGGCATGCCCTTGTCATGAATGCCAAAGCACCAGAACATCGAGAGTCATACCCTACCGGTGAGATCTCTCAAGTGCCCTAAGTCTAAAAAATTGTCAAAATTTGATGAACTGTTTCTTCCAATCCATGACACATACGATCAATCTGTTTGATCTCATGGGGTCAGGTGAGGCTCCTCTACAATGGCCTATCTCAGTTTTTGATGACTCAAAGCCATTTTCAATTAGTAGCATTTTTTTGCCTGCTCAAAAAACTATCAGTTGCTTGCAAGGAAAAGTTGCAAGATTGGCTAGAATTGATTATGTTCCTCATGTGCACAAAACTGACATCACGAGCACATCCAGGTGGGCATGTTTACACTAGGCATGCCCCTATCATGCATCCCAAAGCACCAGAACATTGAGAGTCATACCCTACCGATGTAATGTAGAAGTTGCTTGACAACTTTTCTAACAATTTTTTTGACAACAATGACAATTTTTGCTCAAATTGTATCTAGTCTCAATCTATCACCCCTATGACCCAATAATGACTCAAATAATTATCCATGATTATACGAGAATCAAGAATTCTCATGATTGACTAGGGACACATCACAAATACTCAAATTATAGTCACAAAACATTGACACACAAAATAGTCACAAAACATTGTCACATATTATTCAAATCAGCTCTTGGCTATTTGATTATACAAAAAATTGTCTTACAAATAATCTCATGGGCTTTTATACAAAATTTTATTCTCCCATTGTTCTTATGTCACGCAATTTCTTCATACACTGCCTTTGTCTTTCCTTTTGAGCCTCTCATTGTTCCATCGTTCCTCACTTATTCTTTCCCATGGTTGAGATCAGTTGACCTAAATAGAATCATATTACATATATATGTAAAGAAAAGTTCAAAAATAAATAAATAACCATAAGTATGCATCTTATCACTATTTTTTAGAATAAAACTATTAAACAATCACAATTTAATCATTTGAAACCATGCAAAACAAAAAACTAATAAAAACAACAATTCAATCATTTGAAATCATGCATAAAACAAAAAATTCACTAACTTTTATGTATACAACAGTGATAGAAGTGTAGACACAGTTCTAGTGGGGCCTTCAATGACCTCAAAAACTTCTTTTGAGGCTATTGAGGCTCTTGGGCAACTAAAACTATGTCTATAAACCACATACGCACTACATTGATAACCGTTGTACACCCTGTTAGGCAATAAAATGTTGGCAAGCCCAACGGTATTCTCAGCTTATGAGTAAAAAGTACCACGTATGGCTAATAAGCCTTAAAAAAGTTATGGAAGGGGTATGGAGGAGGGGGAGAGGGAGAGAGGGGAGAGAAGAAGGGGGGGAAGGGAGAGACAAGGAGAGGAGAGGGGCGAGGAAAAGAGAGGGAGAGAGAGGGAGAGAGGGAGAG